>NC_042987.1:45250115-45341985 GCF_901001165.1 Salmo trutta
GAGTTATTCTGCACTCTGGTACTCAGATGAGAGTGCTCTGAAATCGGAGTAGATAGCCAGAGCGAATTAACGAAAGCACCCGAATGTCCATTGAGAACGCACAACAACTATACCACTTAGCTAAGAATGACGGGAATAATCAAGTCAATAAACGTTGGGTAGTTAGTTAGATAGCAGATAGTTAATATACTGGCAAATTTGATGTATTAGTAGCCAACCAACGTTAGCTAGCTAGCTAACATACCGGTACACACTGCTGCAATAATAGGCTGTGGCTCATAAGGATAGCGTAGCTAACAAATTGTCAGCCAACATAACGTGTAAGGTAACATATTTGAAAAGTAATTTGTTTATTACATTGCTCAACATTAACATTTGTCATAATTAGTTAAATCAGTGAATTTGTATCAGCTGTCGTTGGACTTCGGCTCCATATTTTCCACCATTTTCTTCAAATCTGAAAACAATGAGAAGCCACGTCCAATTTCTGAAGAATTGCATTATGGGCCCTAAAAGCACAGAAATAGTGTCCACTGCGTGTACACTTCGTATTTTGGCGAATGTAGAACGACATCTAGGAACTTTTGGCATACTAAATGTATCTATACTATGACCAATAAGCATACTACATACTCAATTTACTTCACAAATAGTATGGTTAGTATGAGTATTGGAACACAGCTTTAGTGTTTAGGATGGGGATTACATGTTAGGACAAATGGGGGATGGACTAATGGGGGATGGTATTATATGTTAGGACTAATGGGGGGATGGTATTATATGTTAGGACTAATGGGGGGATGGTATTATATGTTAGGACTAATGGGGGGATGGTATTATATGTTAGGACTAATGGGGGATGGTATTATATGTTAGGACTAATGAGGGGTGGTATTACATGTTAGGACTAATGGGGGATGGGTATTATATGTTAGGACTAATGGGGGATGGGTATTATATGTTAGGACTAATGGGGGGATGGTATTACATGTTAGGACTAATGGGGGATGGGTATTACATGTTAGGACTAATGGGGGATGGGTATTATATGTTAGGACTAATGGGGGGATGGTATTACATGTTAGGACTAATGGGGGATGGTATTATATGTTAGGACTAATGGGGGGATGGTATTACATGTTAGGACTAATGGGGGATGGGTATTACATGTTAGGACTAATGGGGGATGGGTATTATATGTTAGGACTAATAGGGGATGGTATTATATGTTAGGACTAATGGAGGATGGTATTTTCATGTATGTTAGGACTAATGGGGGATGGTATTATATGTTAGGACTAATGAGGAATGGTATTACATGTTAGGACTAATGGGGGATGGGTATTACATGTTAGGACTAATGGGGGATGGGTATTATATGTTAGGACTAATGGGGGATGGTATTATATGTTAGGACTAATGGGGGATGGTATTATATGTTAGGACTAATGAAGGATGGTATTATATGTTAGGACTAATGGGGGATGGTATTATGTGTTAGGACTAATGAGGAATGGTATTACATGTTAGGACTAATGAGGGATGGTATTATATGTTAGGACTAATGGGGGATGGTATTATATGTTAGGACTAATGGGGGGATGGTATTACATGTTAGGACTAATGGGGGATGGGTATTATATGTTAGGACTAATAGGGGGTGGTATTACATGTTAGGACTAATGGGGGGATGGTATTACATGTTAGGACTAATGGGGGATGGGTATTACATGTTAGGACTAATGGGGGATGGTATTATATGTAATAATAGATACATACTATAATAATAGATACATACTATAACAGATACATACTATAACAGATACATACTATAACAGATGCATACTATAATAACAGATGCATACTATAATAATAGATACATACTATAACAGATACATACTATAACAGATGCATACTATAATAACAGATGCATACTATAATAATAGATACATACTATAATAATAGATACATACTATAACAATAGATACATACTATAACAATAGATACATACTATAATAATAGATACATACTATAATAATAGATACATACTATAATAATAGATACATACTATAATAACAGATACATACTATAATAATAGATACATACTATAATAATAGATGCATACTATAACAGATACATACTATAATAACAGATACATACTATAATAATAGATACATACTATAATAATAGATACTATAACAGATACATACTATAATAATAGATACATACTATAATAATAGATACTATAACAGATACATACTATAATAGATACATACTATAATAGATACATAATATAATAATAGATACATACTATAATAATAGATACATACTATAATAATACATACTATAATAATAGATACATACTATAATAACAGATACATAATATAACAGATACATACTATAATAACAGATACATACTATAATAATAGATACATACTATAATAATAGATACATACTATAATAATAGATACATACTATAATAACAGATACATAATATAACAGATACATAATATAATAATAGATACATACTATAATAGATGCATACTATAACAATAGATACATACTATAATAGATACATACTATAATAATAGATAAATACTATAATAATAGATACATACTATAACAGATACATACTATAATAATAGATATATACTATAATAATAGATACATACTATAACAATAGATACATACTATAACAATAGATACATACTATAACAATAGATACATACTTTAATAATAGATACATACTATAATAATAGATACATACTATAATAATAGATGCATACTATAACAGATACATACTATAATAATAGATGCATACTATAATAATAGATACATACTATAATAATAGATGCATACTATAACAGATACATACTATAATAACAGATACATACTATAATAATAGATACATACTATAATAATAGATACTATAACAGATACATACTATAATAATAGACACATACTATAATAATAGATACTATAACAGATACATACTATAATAGATACATACTATAATAATAGATACATAATATAATAATAGATACATACTAGAATAATAGATACATACTATAATAATACATACTATAATAATAGATACATACTATAATAACAGATACATAATATAACAGATACATACTATAATAACAGATACATACTATAATAATAGATACATACTATAATAATAGATACATACTATAATAATAGATACTATAATAATAGATACATACTATAATAATAGATACATACTATAACAGATACATACTATAATAACAGATACATACTATAACAGATACATACTATAATAACAGATGCATACTATAATAATAGATACATAATATAATAATAGATACATACTATAATAGATGCATACTATAACAATAGATACATACTATAATAGATACATACTATAATAATAGATAAATACTATAATAATAGATACATACTATAACAGATACATACTATAATAATAGATATATACTATAATAATAGATACATACTATAACAATAGATACATACTATAACAATAGATACATACTATAACAATAGATACATACTTTAATAATAGATACATACTATAATAATAGATACATACTATAATAATAGATGCATACTATAACAGATACATACTATAATAATAGATGCATACTATAATAATAGATACATACTATATTAATAGATACATACTATAACAGATACATACTATAACAGATACATACTATAACAATAGATACATACTATAACAATAGATACATACTATAATAATAGATACATACTATAATAATAGATGCATACTATAACAGATACATACTATAATAATAGATGCATACTATAATAATAGATACATACTATAATAATAGATACATACTATAATAACAGATACATACTATAACAGATACATACTATAATAATAGATACATAATATAATAATAGATACATACTATAATAGATACATACTATAATAACAGATACATACTATAATAACAGATACATACTAGAACAGATACATACTATAATAATAGATACTATAATAATAGATACATACTATAATAATAGATACATAATATAATAACAGATACATACTATAATAATAGATACGTACTATAATAACAGATACATACTATAATAATAGATACATACTATAACAATAGATACATACTATAATAACAGATACATACTATAATAATAGATACATACTATAATAATAGATACTACAATAATAGATACATACTATAATAATAGATACATACTATAACAGATACATACTATAATAATAGATACATACTATAACAATAGATACATACTATAATAACAGATACATACTATAACAATAGATACATACTATAATAATAGATACATACTATATACCATAATATATATACTATAATAATAGATATATAGATATATACTATAATAATAGATACATACTATAACAGATACATACTATAACAGATACATACTATAATAATAGATACATACTATAACAGATACATACTATAACAGATACATACTATAACAGATACATACTATAACAGATACATACTATAATAACAGATACATACTATAATAATAGATACATACTATAATAATATATACATACTATAACAGATACATACTATAACAGATACATACTATAATAATAGATACATACTATAACAGATACATACTATAATAACAGATACATACTATAACAGATACATACTATAATAACAGATATATAGATATATACTATAATAATAGATACATACTATAACAGATACATACTATAACAGATACATACTATAATAATAGATACATACTATAACAGATACATACTATAACAGATACATACTATAACAGATACATACTATAACAGATACATACTATAATAACAGATACATACTATAATAATAGATACATACTATAATAATATATACATACTATAACAGATACATACTATAACAGATACATACTATAATAATAGATACATACTATAACAGATACATACTATAATAACAGATACATACTATAACAGATACATACTATAATAACAGATACATACTATAACAGATACATACTATAACAATAGATACATACTATAATAATAGATACATACTATAATAATAAATACATACTATAATAATAGATACTATAATAATAGATACATACTATAATAATAGATACATAATATAACAGATACATACTATAATAACAGATACATACTATAATAATAGATACATACTATAATAATGGATACTATAATAATAGATACATACTATAATAATAGATACATACTATAACAGATACATACTATAATAACAGATACATACTATAACAGATACATACTATAACAGATACATACTATAATAATAGATACATACTATAATAATAGATACATACTATAACAGATACATACTATAATAATAGATACATACTATAATAATAGATACATACTATAATAATAGATACTATAATAATAGATACATACTATAATAACAGATACATACTATAACAGATACATACTATAATAACAGATACATACTATAATAATAGATGCATACTATAATAACAGATACATACTATAATAATAGATACATACTATAATAATAGATACATACTATAATAATAGATACATACTATAACAGATACATACTATAATAACAGATACATACTATAACAGATACATACTATAACAGATACATACTATAATAATAGATACATACTATAATAATAGATACATACTATAATAACAGATACTATAATAATAGATACATAATATAACAGATACATACTATAATAACAGATACATACTATAACAGATACATACTATAACAGATACATACTATAATAATAGATACATACTATAATAATAGATACATACTATAATAATAGATACATACTATAATAATAGATACATACTATAATAATAGATACATACTATAATAATACATACTATAATAATAGATACATACTATAATAACAGATACATACTATAACAGATACATACTATAATAACAGATACATACTATAATAATAGATGCATACTATAATAACAGATACATACTATAATAATAGATACATACTATAATAATAGATACATACTATAATAATAGATACATACTATAACATATACATACTATAATAACAGATACATACTATAACAGATACATACTATAATAATAGATACATACTATAATAATAGATACATACAATAATAATAGATACATACTATAATAATAGATACATACTATAATAATAGATACATACTGTAATAATAGATACTATAATAATAGATACATACTATAACAGATACATACTATAACAGCATGAAAATACACACAAAAGTTAATCCTCTAGTTGTATAACAGACAGGTATCATCATCTCACACCTGTGGCAGCGTCAGTGTGTGTCCCTTCAACCTGTGTGTCCCTTCAACGTGTGTGTGTGTGTGTGTGTGTGTGTGTGTGTGTGTGTGTGTGTGTGTGTGTGTGTGTTTCAGAGCCAGCGGTGGCCAGCTGCATCCAGCGCCCTGTGGACCTTGTGTTCATGCTGGACGGGTCAGAGAGGATGGGAGTGGAGAACCACCGCCGCGCCAAGGAGTTCATTGAGAACGTGGCGCGCCGCCTCACTCTGGCCAACGGCCAATCAGACGACAGGAACGCCCGCGTGGCCCTGCTGCAGTACGGCGGCCAGTCAGAACAGAGGGTGGAGTTTTCGCTCACGCACAATCTGACGGTGATCGCTGATTCGCTGGCAGGGATGAGCTACATGGACTCCGCCTCCTCTCTGGGCAGCGCCATCATTCATGCTGTCAACAACCTGGTGATGTCACAGGTACAGTCAGATCCATAATTATTGGCACCCCTGATAACCTCTTACATCTAGACGTTCCGCTAGCGGAACACCTGCTCCAATATCCAATGATAGGCGTGGCGCGAATTACAAATTCCTCAAATATCCAAAAACTTCAATTTTTCAAACATATGACTATTTTACACCATTTTAAAGACAAGACTCTCCTTTATCTAACCACACTGTCTGATTTCAAAAAGGCTTTACAGCGAAAGCAAAACATTAGATTATGTCAGCAGAGTACCCAGCCAGAAATAATCAGACACCCATTTTTCAAGCTAGCATATAATGTCACAAAAAACAAAACCACAGCTAAATGCAGCACTAACCTTTGATGATCTTCATCAGATGACACTCCTAGGACATTATGTTATACAATACATGCATGTTTTGTTCAATCAAGTTCATATTTATATCAAAAAACAGCTTTTTACATTAGCATGTGACGTTCAGAACTAGCATTCCCACCGAACACTTCCGGTGAATTTACTAAATTACTCACGATAAACGTTCACAAAAACATAACAATTATTTTAAGAATTATAGATACAGAACTCCTTTATGCACTCGCTATGTCCGATTTTATAATAGCTTTTCGGTGAAAGCACATTTTGCAATATTCTGAGTAGATAGCCCAGCCATCACGGCTAGCAATTTTGACACCCACCAAGTTTGACCCTCACCAAACTCCGATTTACTATTAGAAAAGTTTGATTACCTTTGCTGTTCTTCATCAGAATGCACTCCCAGGACTGCTACTTCAATAACAAATGTTGGTTTGGTTCAAAATAATCCATAGTTATATCCAAATAGCGGCGTTTTGTTCGTGCGTTCAAGACACTATCCAAGGGTGACGAAGGGTTACGCGCCCGACGCGTTTCGTGACAAAAAAAATCTAAATATTCCATTACCGTACTTCGAAGCATGTCAACCGCTGTTTAAAATCAATTTTTATGCAATTTTTCTTGTAAAAAAGCGATAATATTCTGACCGGGAGTCGTTGTTTACGTTCAAAGACGAAAGAATAAAAACATGGGGTCGCCTCATGCACGTGCCTCCAGTCTCTGTTCTCTGATCGACCACTATCAAAATGCGCTAATGTTTTTCAGCCAGGGCCTGCAAAGCCACCATTCAGCTTTTTGCCGCCTTCTGAGAGCCCATGGGAGCCGTAGGAAGTGTCACGTTACAGCAGAGATCCCCTGTTTTGGTTAGAGATGATCAAGAAGGCCAAGAAATGGTCAGAGAGGGCGCTTCCTGTTTGGAATCTTCTCAGGTTTTGGCCTGCCAAATGAGTTCTGTTATACTCACAGACACCATTCAAACAGTTTTAGAAACTTTGGAGTGTTTTCTATCCAAAGCTAATAATTATATGCATATTATAGTTTCTGGGCAGGAGTAATAATCAGATTAAATCGGGTACGTTTTTTATCCGGCCGTGACAATACTGCCCCCTATCCATAACAGGATAAACCCTAACCCTGACCGCAAGCTTAAACCCTGACCCTGACCCTAACCCTAAACCCTGACCCTAAACCTGACCCCAACCCTGACCCTAACCCTAAATCCTGACCCTAACCCTAACCCTGACCCTGACCCCGACCCTGAACCCAACCCTGACCCTAACCCTGACCCCGACCCTGACCCTGACCCCGACCCTGACCCTGACCCTGACCCTAACCCTGACCCTGACCCTAAACCCTAACCCTAACCCTGACCCCAACCCTTACCTTTACCCTGACCCTAACCCTGATAAAGATAAGCAAAAAACCCTGTTTGAAATAAATAATTCTAATACTGAGTTATATTGTATTCTCAAAACAAATTATATAAACATAAAAAATGTCTCATTAAGATGGGGTCAAAATGATGGCAACCCTGTTTTCAATACTCCAGCACCCTCCCCTATATTCAATACTCCAGCAGCACCCTCCCCTATATTCAATACTCCAGCACCCTCCCCTATATTCAATACTCCAGCACCCTCCCCTATATTCAATACTCCAGCACCCTCCCCTATATTCAATACTCCAGCACCCTCCCCTATATTCAATACTCCAGCACCCTCCCCTATATTCAATACTCCAGCACCCTCCCCTATATTCAATACTCCAGCAGCACCCTCCCCTATATTCAATACTCCAGCACCCTCCCCTATATTCAATACTCCAGCACCCTCCCCTATATTCAATACTCCAGCACCCTCCCCTATATTCAACACTCCAGCACCCTCCCCTATATTCAATACTCTAGCACCCTCCCCTATATTCAATACTCCAGCACCCTCCCCTATATTCAACACTCCAGCACCCTCCCCTATATTCAATACTCTAGCACCCTCCCCTATATTCAATACTCCAGCACCCTCCCCTATATTCAATACTCTAGCACCCTCCCCTGTATTCAATACTCCAGCACCTTCCCCTATATTCAATACTCCAGCAGCACTCTCCCCTATATTCAATACTCCAGCACCCTCCCCTATATTCAATACTCCAGCACCCTCCCTTATATTCAATACTCCAGCAGCACCCTCCCCTATATTCAATACTCCAGCACCCTCCCCTATATTCAATACTCCAGCACCCTCCCCTATATTCAATACTCCAGCACCCTCCCCTATATTCAACACTCCAGCACCCTCCCCTATATTCAATACTCTAGCACCCTCCCCTATATTCAATACTCCAGCACCCTCCCCTATATTCAATACTCTAGCACCCTCCCCTGTATTCAATACTCCAGCACCCTCCCCTATATTCAATACTCCAGCAGCACCCTCCCCTATATTCAATACTCTAGCACCCTCCCCTGTATTCAATACTCTAGCACCCTCCCCTGTATTCAATACTCCAGCACCCTCCCCTATATTCAATACTCCAGCAGCACCCTCCCCTATATTCAATACTCCAGCACCCTCCCCTATATTCAATACTCCAGCACCCTCCCCTATATTCAATACTCCAGCACCCTCCCCGATATTCAATACTCCAGCACCCTCCCCTGTATTCAATACTCTAGCACCCTCCCCTATATTCAATACTCCAGCACCCTCCCCTATATTCAATACTCTAGCACCCTCCCCTATATTCAATACTCCAGCACCCTCCCCTATATTCAATACTCCAGCACCCTCCCCTATATTCAATACTCCAGCAACCTCCCCTATATTCAATACTCCAGCACCCTCCCCTATATTCAATACTCCAGCACCCTCCACTGTTCAATACTCCAGCACCCTCCCCTATATTCAATACTCCAGCAACCTCCCCTATATTCAATACTCCAGCACCCTCCCCTATATTCAATACTCCAGCACCCTCCCCTATATTCAATACTCCAGCACCCTCCCCTATATTCAATACTCCAGCACCCTCCCCTATATTCAATACTCCAGCACCCTCCCCTATATTCAATACTCCAGCACCCTCCCCTATATTCAATACTCCAGCACCCTCCCATGTTTTCAATACTCCAGCACCCTCCCCTATATTCAATACTCCAGCACCCTCCCTTAGTTTCAATACTCCAGCACCCTCCCCTATATTCAATACTCCAGCACCCTCCCCTATATTCAATACTCCAGCACCCTCCCCTATATTCAATACTCCAGCACCCTCCCCTATATTCAATACTCCAGCACCCTCCCCTATTTTCAATACTCCAGCACCCTCCCCTGTTTTCAATACTCCAGCACCCTCCCCTATATTCAATACTGCTAACGCTGTATAACTGTACTGTCTCTCTGTGTGGTCTACAGGGCAGCCGCCTGGCACGTCGTAACGCTGAACTGTCCTTCGTCTTTATCACCGACGGCATCACCGCAGGCGACAGCCTGGAGGAGGGTGTCTCAGCCATGCGGCGGGCTGAGGGCATTCCCACGGTCATCGCCATGGGGACCGACACGGACCAGGAAGTGCTGAGGAAGGTTGCCCTGGGAGACACGTCGGCCATCTTTAGAGGGGAGGACTACGCCACGCTGGGGAAACCCACCTTCTTCGAACGCTTCATCCGCTGGGTCTGCTAATCAGCTAACGAGCTCGTTAGAGCTAACGAGCTGTGTTCTAACGAGCTGTTAAAGCTGCGGTCCGTAAGAATCTTTTCAGTTATGAAAAATAAACAAAAAGGGGTTCTCTGGGTTTTGAATTAAAGTCATATGGTGCTCTGTGGTTTTCTAGGTTTTAGCAAAATGGCAGAACTTGGAAGCTAAACTTCTAGCTCGTCTGAAAGACACAAGAGAATCCAGATTGTTGAATCTTTTAAATGAGTTAAATGACAGATTCCACCATTAACTAGATACGCGTAAACAACCAAAGCCTCTCATATCAGAGAGTTACTGATATTGAATGTGTAAGATGTTGCAGCTCTAGGTCAATTTTTGTTGTTGTTGATTTTTGTATTGTGTTTTTTTTCTATAAGCGATCCCTCTCTGTGAGGTCTGTATCAGTACGTTTGTATTTTACACTAAATGTGATATTCTAGTGGAAGGAGTTACACACACTGTCAATGTCTCGCAAAACAGTCTTAACTTTTCAGTCTTAACTTTTCAAACAGTCTTAACTTTTCAAACAGTCTTAACCTTTCAGTCTTAACTTTCCAAACAGTCTTAAGTTTAAAGGTTATTTAGGTTTTAATTTCAGTGAAAGTGTCTCTTATCTGTTATTATTCAGACAGTCATTTAGACATCTCTCTCTCTCACACACACACAGATCGGCAGTTACATATATTCAACACACCTACACCTATACCCAACACACACACACACACACACACACACAGATCGGCAGTTATATATATTCAACACACCTACACCTATACCCAACACACACACACACACAGAAACTCAAACACACACACTTACACACACTTACACACACACACAAATCACACTGAAAATGCATTTGTTGTAAACTGAAAATGATGTAATAAAGCCAGCTGTGGTGTAAACAGACCTTTGTGTGTGTGTGTGTGTGTGTGTGTGTGTGTGGTGTGTGTGTGGTTTTAATTTGTTAGCTGTGAACCATATGTATCCTGTCCTGCGTTACTGTTGTCCTTTAAATACGTATTATCTATTGGTATTGGAGTATCTTCACCACAACAACATAACACACCACAACACACCACACCACACCACACCACAACACACCACAACATAACACACCACACCACAACACAACACTCCACACCACAACATAACACACCACAACACTCCACAACACACCACAACATAACACACCACAACACACCACACCACAACACACCACACCACAACACACCACAACACTCCACAACACAACACTCCACAACACAACACCACACCACAACGACACACCACAACACACCACACCACAACACACCACAACACAACACTCCACAACACATCACAACACACCACAACACACCACAACACACCAGAAGACACCCCAACACAACACCACACCACAACACACCACAACGACACACCACAACACACCACACCACACCACACCACAACACACCACAACGACACACCACAACACACCACACCACAACACACCAGAAGACACCCCAACACAACACTCCACAACACAACACAACACACCACAACGACACACCACAACACACCACAACACACCACAACGACACACCACAACACACCACACCACACCACACCACAACACACCACAACCCTCCACAACACACCACAACACACCACAACACTCCACAACACACCACAACACAACACACTACAACACACCACAACACACCACAACACACCACAACAACACACCACTCCACAACACACCAGAAGACACCCCAGCACAACACCACACCACAACACACCACAACACAACACAACACTCCACAACACAACACAACACACCACAACGACACACCACAACACACCACACCACAACACACCCCAACACAACACACCCCAACACAACACACCACACACCAGAAGACACCCCATCACACCTCACCACACCACCCCACAGCAATGCAATCTGGTTTCAGAGCTGATCATGGGTGCACCTCAGCCACGCTCAAGGTCCTAAACGACATCATAACCGCCATTGATAAGAGACATTACTGTGCAGCCGTATTCATCGACCTGGCCAAGGCTTTCGACTCTGTCAATCACCACATTCTTATCGGCAGACTCAATAGCCTTGGTTTCTCAAATGATTGCCTCGCCTGTTTCACCAACTACTTCTCTGATAGAGTTCAGTGTCTCAAATCGGAGGGCTTGTTGTCCAGATTGGCTCAAACTCATTAAGAAGGAAAGAAATTCCAGAAATGTACTTTTACCAAGGCACACCTGTTAATTGAAATGCATTCCAGGTGACTACCTCATGAAGCTGGTTGAGAGAATGCCAAGAGTGTGCAAAGCTGTCATCAAGGCAAAGGGTGGCTAACTTTGAAGAATCTCAAATCTAAAGAACGCTTTTTTATTTTTTTTATTTCATTGTTTTCGTGTTTTCACTATTATTCTACAATGTAGAAAATAGTAAAAATAAAGAAAAAACCTTGAATGAGTAGGTGTGTCCAAACTGTTGACTGGTACTGTATATGAGAGTCCCAAGTTTCCACAGAGGGGTCATTTTAGTGTGTAACCCAAACTGTTCGCTAAAGACAGATGTTGGCAGGTCGGCTGTACCGACTTTATTTATCTTTGTTTAACTAGGCAAGTCAGTTAAGAACAAATTCCTAATTACAATGACGGCCTACCCCCGGGCAAACCTGGACGACGCTGGGCCAATTGTGCGCTGCCCAATAGGACTCCTAATCACGGCCGGATGTGATGCAGCCTGGATTCAAACCAGGAACTACAGTGACGCCTCTAGCACTGAGATGCTGCGCCTTAGACCGCTGCGCCACTCAGGACTTCAGGCTGCGGAGAACACCATCGTGTTCCTGAGAGTCTCATCTTTCCATCGAGTGGTCATAATATTCTATTTTGTAGACCGAATCCGTTCTGACTCTACAGATGATTTTGTGAGAAGACCGATTTTTTTCAGGGATGTCTCGTGGTCTGACAAACATAGCTCTAGCTCTGTCACCTTTCACCTCAGACGCAGGAAGTTTTGCATAGGTAGATGGAGGTGGATTCAGAGGCATCCCATCCGATACTAGAATGTTCCCTGTACCCATCATGAGGTTGCTACAACCTAGTGTAACCGGTGTGAAATGGCTAGTTAGTTAGCGGTGGCGCGCTAATAGCGTTTCAAATCGGTGACGTCACTCGTTCTGAGACCTTGAAGTAGTTGTTCCCCTTGCACTGCAAGGGCCGTGGCTTTTGTGGCGCGATGGATAGTTCTCGATGTGTGCCGAGTGTCCCTGGTTCGAGCCCGGGTTGGGGCGAGGAGAGGGACGGAAGCTATACTGTTACACTAGCCTATGAATGAAAGTTTACAATGTAGGTGCACACAGGTCAAGAAACAAATTTGAGGTGACAGACATTGTCATTCAATATGGCCTTGCACACTCTTGCCTGCATCTTCCCTTTGCTTGTGGACTTCAATGAACAATACATCAGCTGTATGCGACCAGGCGGGGAAAAAAAACCGTTCCAAGCCAAACCGCTACACACAGCCTACATCGTTGTCACCATATTAGCTAACGTAACATCATAGTCAACATAGCTAATGGAACTAACGCGTTAGTAAACCCGCTACAATCATGCAGTAACGTTACAGTGCACAGTCAGTAGGGTGTTTCAGTAGGCTAAACTAGCTAGCTGCATTTGCTAGCTAAGTAAGTGAAACTGAAAGTGAAAAAAAAGGACAATCTCTCTCTCTCTATTTCTGTCATTCATTTCCTTCATTTTGGAAGAAATGAATTTGTTCAAAACTGTTCAACTATTGTCTTTCTCTCTCTTTGAGTCAACTACTCACCACATTTTATGCACTGCAGTGCTAACTAGCTGTAGCTTATGCTTTCAGTACTAGATTAATTCTCTGATCCTTTGATTGGGTGGACAACATGTCAGTTCATGCTGCAAGTGCTCTGATAGGCTGGAGGACGTCCTCCGGGATTTGATCAGAGCGCCCGCTCGCTCTGGACTGAAGAAACACAATGAATCATCGCTAATCCACTCCGAGTTACTCTCACCAACTCAACAGTCCCCAACCTCTTCTCCACACAACCTGACGCCACATAAGGATCAGCCAAAATGCAAGGATCCATCCTTTCCACAAATCTCTCTCCCACTGGACCCGAATCATCCTTCTCATCCTCGGGACGAGAGACCCGAACTCAGCGGTCCTCACAGGTACTAACTACATCCATACTCCAGTCAGTTCCATCTCTGAGCTCAGCGGTCCTCACCACAGGTACTAACTACATCCATACTCCAGTCAGGTTTACTAGAGCACCTATCCCTCTTTTTGCAGCTGACTCCAACCGTCCTCACCACACTGCTTCCATCTCCACTCAGCTCCTTCTCGGCAGTCATCACTGTACCTGCCAACACACTGCTTCCATCTCCACTCAGCTCCCTCTCAGCCAAACCATCCCTTAACTCGGACAATCGTGTGCCGCCTCATGGGTCTCCCGGTCACGGCCGGCTGCAACACAGCCTGGGATCAAAACCGGGTCTGTAGTGATGCCTCTAGCAGTACGATGCAATGCCTTAGACCGCTGCGCCACTCGGGAGGCCCTCATAATATGTACTACTGGACCACTCAGGAGGCCCTCATAATATGTTCTACTGGGCCACTCAGGAGGCCCTCATAATATGTTATATTTTCTTCCTTGTCTTTCGTGACCCCGGGTCCACCAGCAACCACTGTCCTAGTGATCATTCCCACTCAATTACCTGGATGTCATTCACAGTTAAGGTCCACTTCTATCCACGAATTAGCTACATTTTCCTTCTAATTCCCGAACAAGTCATAAGACATTATTTGCATGCACTTCAGTCTTGGGCCTCTCATCCTCTACCTCTTTGGTTATACCTGACATCTAGTCACATCCATTTTGTACAGGAACGCCACACTCACTGGACAGTACTGTCACAGATAGAACAATGAGACAGATATTTAATCAGATGTATAAATGTGAAGCATTAGCTTGGCGTTTCCGAGAGGAAGCCCAATAAAGCAAATTTCCTAATTTATTAAAAAGTGTATCTCAATACAGTTATCCAAAAACTAGAATTTGTTATGAACAGAGTAGACTAAGTTTTGTAGACTTTACCCTTTGCAAAAGTTGTAAAAAAAATAATAATGTTGTTTAGAAGGAGTGCAAAAGGTAAATGTAGTTATTGCACACTGTCCCAGAGTAGGCGTTCCCTAACGAAAATATGCAGATCTATACTAGAATGCACCAATAGGATCTGGTGCTTGGCTCTGCCCCACCTCCTTGCTCGTTCCGTCCTCTATGACGACAGGCTGTGGTTTATCTTTGGCGCTGGAGATGAGCATTCCTGAACCGGCTCAGTTGACTCCATTCACGTTAGAAGAGCCGGATCATTTGACTCCCAAACGGTTCTTCATTCAAAATGCTTAATTTTTTAAATTTTATTTATTTAACCTTTATTTAAAAACCGACATAGAAACATGAGCAAATTTGCAAATCTCTAATGTAAAGCCCAAAAGGTAAGCGTCCATTATGTCAGATTGTGAAATGCGCTTTCAATTGTGTTTTTGCCTGGTCAAATTATTACATGATTACACAAATTTGATTGGTCACATACACATGGTTAGCAGATGTTAATGCAAGTGTAGTGAAATGCTTGTGCTTCTAGTTCCAACAGTGCAGTAATATCTAACTAGTAATCTAACAATTCCCCAACAACTACCTAATACACACACATCTAAAGGGGTGAATGAGAATATGAACATATAAATATATGGATGAGCGATGGCCGAGAGGCATAGGCAAGGTTCAGTAGATAGTATAAAATACAGTATGTACATGTGATATGAGTAATGTAAAATATGTAAACATTATTAAAGTTGCATTATTTAGAGTGGCATTGTTTAAAGTGACTAGTGATCCATTTATTAAAGTGGCCAGTGATTGGGTCTCAGTGTAGGCAGCAGCCACTCTGTTAGTGATGGCTGTTTAGCAGTCTGATGGCCTTGAGATAGAAGCTGTTTTTCAGTCTCTCGGTTCCAGCTTTGATGCACCTGTACTGACCTCGCCTTCTGGATGATAGCGGGGTGAACAGGCAGTGGCTCGGCTGGTTGTTGTCCTTGATGATCTTTTTGGCCTTCCTGTGACATCGGATGCTGCAACTGTCATGGAGGGCAGGTAGTTTGCCCCCCGGGTGATGCATTGTGCAGACCTCACTACCCTCTGGAGAGCCTTACGGTTGTGGGCGGTGCAGTTGCCGACAGGATTCTCTCGATTGTGCATCTATCTGTTTTTATGCACTGAAAAAAATCAGAGTGGACCAGATTGACACGCTCTCGACACTATTTATTATTGTTTCTGCAGTGAGGATTCGCCCACTTTATGTTTATGCAGAAAAACGTAATTTTTTTGTTAGCTCAAAAAAGCAGTAGAATGCAAATCAGGGAGTCGAATGAACGGCTCTTTCACCAATGCTATTCGGTTCTCGACGTTCATCAGAAAGAGCCGTTCAAAAAAGAAGAGCCGTTCAAAAAAGAAGAGCCGTTCAAAAAGAAGAGCCGTTCATCAGAAAGAGCCGTTCAAAACAAAAGAGTCGTTCGTCAGAAAGAGCCGTTCATCAGAAAGAGCCGTTCGTCAGAAAGAGCCGTTCATCAGAAAGAGCCGTTCAAAACAAAAGAGCCGTTCGTTGGCGAACAACACGTCCACAGTGCGCATGCGCTGAGGTTTGAATGGAGTTTTGCGCGAGAGAGGAGCTGCCTGAGGGTGAGTTGTTGTGTTCTCGGCCCTAACGGAAACCTGACCAGAACTAACCGAAATCCGCTTTCAGTCGCCCTCCGTTACTTTCATACATCTAGTTACGGTAGTTAGCAAGCTCAAAGCAGGACGCAAAGGAGATGATTCTTTCTAAACGGATAGACTATGAACATTTTGAGACTCAGTAAGTAACGTTAGCCAACAGTACAGTTTTGAAACTGATGGCTAACATAAACACAACAAAGTTAGCTAACTATGTTAGCTTAGTTAACTAGCTAGCTACTGTATAAGTTTTGTAGGTTGCGTTGTACCTATCCCAGGGAGATCATTTGGTTTGGCTCGGGCATTTGTTGTAATTAACTAGTCAGATTTGAGTGCAAGTCATTTACCTTAGCTAGTTAGCAACATGTTAGCTACAACAACAGACGGAAGTAGCGTTAGTGGCAATAGCTAGCTAGGCAGCAAACAGTTGGTCCTTCTTATTCACAGGTCTCAATATTCGACAGACCAAGGAAGTCAAGGAGGTGAGACCGGTGGCTACATCAGGGTAGGCAGCTAGAAGCACAACATTAAAGTACCACTCCTAGTTTCCTTTTCACCTCCAATTAAACACCTTGTTTACTTAATAACAAATGGAACATCTGAATAGGTGGTCCAGGTAAGTCATGACAGCAGAACTCCCTCTTCTTCATTGATCCTTAACACCTTGAAAGCCATACTCTTCATTGATCCTCAACACCTTGAAAGCCATACTCTTCATTGATCCTCAACACCTTGAAAGCCATACTCTTCATTGATCCTCAACACCTTGAAAGCCATACTCTTCATTGATCCTCAACACCTTGAAAGCCATACTCTTCATTGATCCTCAACACCTTGAAAGCCATACTCTTCATTGATCCTCAACACCTTGAAAGCCATACTCTTCATTGATCCTCAACACCTTGAAAGCCATACTCTTCATTGATCCTCAACACCTTGAAAGCCATACTCTTCATTGATCCTCAACACCTTGAAAGCCATACTCTTCATTGATCCTCAACACCTTGAAAGCCATACTCTTCATTGATCCTCAACACCTTGAAAGCCATACTCTTCATTGATCCTCAACACCTTGAAAGCCATACTCTTCATTGATCCTCAACACCTTGAAAGCCATACTCTTCATTGATCCTCAACACCTTGAAAGCCATACTCTTCACTTCATTGATCCTCAACACCTTGAAAGCCATACTCTTCATTGATCCTCAACACCTTGAAAGCCATACTCTTCATTGATCCTCAACACCTTGAAAGCCATACTCTTCATTGATCCTCAACACCTTGAAAGCCATACTCTTCATTGATCCTCAACACCTTGAAAGCCATACTCTTCATTGATCCTTGAAAGCCATACTCTTCATTGATCCTCAACACCTTGAAAGCCATACTCTTCATTGATCCTTGAAAGCCATACTCTTCATTGATCCTCAACACCTTGAAGTTTGCACGTTTCTAAACCCTTTTACTCAACATATTGTTTTACCCTTTAGTGTGTCTATTTTACAGTATTTATACTTGGGATATCGCTTTTCAACAGGAAAAGTTCACAAATCGTTGTCTTTAACTATATCCCTTTCATACACATACCAAAATCCCACACATTTATGGCTGCCTTTTTGTATAATTGAAAGGAATAGGGGTAAGAAAAAAAAACATGATACATTTAAAACCCACGTAAAGAACTAGTCAAGATTCCTGCATTTTCAGACCCTGTAACCAAAATACAGGACTTGGGTCTGTGTGAATGGCTCTGCTTTTGTGCAGGTATATTTTTGACACTTCCATTATTTAAAACACCTCCCTAATTTGAAATGGAAAAACAACGTTTTTTTGGTATTGTAATTAATTATAGGTCATATATCTTAGAAATCTGGAAACACTGGGCCGTTACTTTAACCACCACCCCCCCCCACTCCTCCCAATCTGCTAGTTACCCACTGATATGTATAAAAGGGGTAAATAAGGGACTATTTGAAAGGGGGGTCATGCCTTATATTTTTTACAGGTAATATACCACATCTTCTGTCTGAAATTGCAACTAGCTATTTAGCTACTTCTCCTTCAGACCTTGTTGTTCTGGTCCAGAACAAGGGGGTGTGATCTCCCTGTGTTGCAGGTGAATCTGCAGGGTGTGTGTGTAATGATCTCCCTGTGTTGCAGGTGAATCTGCAGGGTGTGTGTGTAATGATCTCCCTGTGTTGCAGGTGAATCTGCAGGGTGTGTGTAATGATCTCCCTGTGTTGGAGGTGAATCTGCAGGGTGTGTGTAATGATCTCCCTGTGTTGCAGGTGAATCTGCAGGGTGTGTGTAATGATCTCCCTGTGTTGCAGGTGAATCTGCAGTATTGTGTGAGGTGGGGAAGCTCCATGCGTCCATCCAGACTGAGTCACTCAGCCTCCAAAAAGGCCTCTGAAGCCTGGGGCTCCAGTGATCCTGCTGGCCAGCCTGGGATGAGGCGGCGAGGGCAGGGTGAAGGGGCAGGGCCGGGCTGGGAATCTGCTGACTCGAGCATCGTGATCTCGGACGAGGCCACGGATCGCGACCTGATTGACCGTCACCGTGGAAACCACAGTGTCTCAGAATGTGGGTCATCGCCACTAGAGCTGTCAGTCAGCCAGGGGAAGGCTGTGATTGGTGGAAAGGTGACGGGGCAGACGGAACGGGGCGTAGAGTCAGACGCTGAATCCTGCTGCTCATTGGACAGCATTGTCTCTGGCCCATCCTTCATGGTTCAGGCCACTCCACTAACTCTTCCCCCTGGTCTGTGTTTGACCTGTCAGAGACTTCACAGAGAAGCCAAGAGTAGAAGACACACTCCGCTGGACAAACTAACAGACAATGGTGAATACACACAAACACACCCGCCGCGTCAGAGAAGTCCTTCACCGAGTGGTTGCCTAGCAAAACAAACCCACTGAGCAGATGTCTGATTCTAATAGCCCTTCTCTCTGATTGGTCTATCAGATCCCACTTCCTTGTCATGTGACCAATGGGTTCTCATGAAGAAGTGGACACCCAGAAGACCACAGAACGTTAAAGGGTAAGAGAGAGGAGTGTGTGTGTGTGTGTGTGTGTGTGTGTGTGTGTGTGTGTGTGTGTGTGTGTGTGTAACCCACAGTACTGTTGTTGTTATCAGGAGGCTGTGGACCCATCTGGGCCGGATTAGACACAGAGAGCAGACCAGGGGAGAGCAGCCAGCCTGCTCCAGACCGCACATTTTCCTACAGAGGTAAAACACACACACACAACCTGAGGTCACACAGTTAAATAAAGGTTGAATTTAACACACACACACACACACACACACACACACACACACACACACACACACACACTCACAACCTGAGGTCATACAGTTAAATAAAGGTTGAATTTAACACACACACTCACAACCTGAGGTCACACAGTTCAATAAAGGTTGAATTTAACACACACTCACACACACACACACACTCACAACCTGAGGTTACACAGTTAAATAAAGGTTGAATTTAACACAGTGAAGTAACAAACACCTTGTGTGTAGGAACCTGAGGAGATATGAGAGCCAGGCTGTGAGCAGAGGGAGGAAGAGGAAGAAGAGGTCCAGAGGAAGTCGTCAGAGGGCGGGAACATGCATCCAAAGCAACAGTCTCAACCGCAGCGGTCTCCATAGCAGCGGTCTCCATAGCGATCCTGATGGAAAGGCGGTAGGTAGCCCAGATTTGCGTTATTTCACAAAGTTATATCTAGCGCTGTTGTGAACAAATCAAATGTATAGGTCTTTGATAACACTGGTCTTTGATAACACTGGTCTTTGATAACACTGGTCTTTGATAACACTGGTCTTTGATAACACTGGTCTTTGATAACACTGGTCTTTGATAACACTGGTCTTTGATAACACTGGTCTTTGATAACACTGGTCTTTAATAACACTGGTCTTTGATAACACTGGTCTTTGATAACACTGGTCTTTGATAACACTGGTCTTTGATAACACTGGGTCTTTGATAACACTGGGTCTTTGATAACACTGGGTCTTTGATAACACTGGTCTTTGATAACACTGGTCTTTGATACCACTGGCCTTTTGATAACACTGGGTCTTTGATACCACTGGTCTTTGATACCACTGGTCTTTGATACCACTGGGTCTTTGATACCACTGGTCTTTGATACCACTGGTCTTTGATAACACTGGCCTTTTGATAACACTGGCCTTTTGATAACACTGGCCTTTTGATAACACTGGCCTTTTGATAACACTGGCCTTTTGATAACACTGGCCTTTTGATAACACTGGCCTTTTGATAACACTGGCCTTTTGATAACACTGGTCTTTGATACCACTGGCCTTTTGATAACACTGGGTCTTTGATAACACCGGCCTTTGTCTAAATGAAATTCTACTATCCATGTGACATTGTTACATACAGGGATATACAATGACATTTCAAACGATTAAGTTAATAAAACCACAACACTTTTCAGTGTAGTTTTTATGAGGTACGCCCCATAAAAAGACCGGTAGCCTTCACCTGTCTAGCTTGTTGTTTATGTTGGCCAATCAAAGAGGCTCAATGTGTACCAAGTGGAGTGACAGTTCACGAAGGCAATGCAAGATGGAGATAAAGTGAGAAGTAGGCTACATCGAGCACCAACATGTAGGCTGTTGTGTTATCTGTATGGGGTTGTGGAGAAAACACATAATCTGGCCTCAATTAGCCTAGCTAGCTAAATAGCTACTCTAGCCCATGACCTGATGAATAACATTGTTGGTGCTACATGAATGAATGAATGAATTAATCAGAAGTCTACATTTAAACTCAAGTTTTTCACAATTCCTGACGTTTAATCCTAGTAAAAATTCCCTGTTTTAGGTCAGTTAGGATCACCACATTATTTTAAGAATGTGAAATGTCAGAATAATAGTAGAGAGAATTATTTATTTCAGCTTTTATTTCTTTCATCACATTCCCAGTGAGTCAGAAGTTTACATACACTCAATTAGTATTTGGTAGCAATGCCTTTAAATTGTTTCATTTGGGTCAAACGTTTCAGGTAGCCTTCCACAAGCTTCCCACAATAAGTTGGGTGAATTTTGGCCCATTCCTCCTGACAGAGCTGGTGGAACTGAGTCAGGTTTGTAAGCCTCCTTGCTCGCACACGGTTTTTCAGTTCTGCCCACAAATGTTCTATAGGCTTGAGGTCAGGGCTTTGTGATGGCCACTCCAATAATTTGACTTTGTCGTCCTTAAGCCATTTTGCCACAACTTTGGAAGTATGCTTGGGGTCATTGTCCATTTGGAAGACCCATTTGTGACCAAGCATTAACTCCCTGACTGATGTCTTGAGATGTTGCTTCAATATATCCACCTAATTTTCCTCCCTCATGATGCCATCTATTTTGTGAAGTGCACCAGTCCCTCCTGCAGCAAAGCACCCCCACAACATGATGCTGCCAGCCCCGTGCTTCACGGTTGGGGTGGTGTTCTTCGGCTTGCAAGTCTCCCCCTTTTTCCTCCAAACATAACGATGGTCATTCTGGCCAAACAGTTCTATTTTTGTTTCATCAGACCAGAGGACATTTCTCCAAAAAGTACAATCTTTGTCCCCATGTGCAGTTGCAAGCCGTAGTCTGGCTTGTTTATGGCGGTTTTGGAGCAGTAGCTTCTTCCTTGCTGAGCGGCCTTTCAGGCTATGTCGATATAGGACTCGTTTTACTGTCGATATAGATAGTTTTGTACCTGTTTCCTTCAGCATCTTCACAAGGTCCTTTGCTGTTCTTCTGGGATTGATTTGTACTTTTCGCACCAAAGTACATTCATCTCCAGGAGACAGAACGTGTCTCCTTCCTGAGCGGTATGACGGCTGCGTGGTTACATGGTGTTTACTATTGTTGGTACAGATGAACGTGGTACCTTCAGGTGTTTGGAAATTGCTTCCAAGGATGAACCAGACTTGTGGAGGTCTTGGCTGATTTTCTTTTGATTTTCCCATGATGTCAAGCAGAGGCACTGAGTTTGAAGGTAGGCCTTGAAATACATCCACAGGTACACCTCCAATTGACTCAAATGATGTCAGTTAGCCTATCAGAAGCTTCTAAAGCCATGACATCATTTTCTGTAATTTTCCAAGCTGTTTAAAGGCACAGTCAACTTAGTGTATGTAAACTTCTGACCCACAGGAATTGTGATACAGTGAATGATAAGTGAAATAATCTGTCTGTAAACAATTGTTGGAAAAATTACTTGTGTCATGCACAAAGTAGATGTCTTAACCGACTTGCCAAAACTATAGTTTGTTAGCCTGTTATGGCTAGGGGGCAGTATTTTCACGGCCGGATAAAAAACGTACCCGATTTAATCTGATTATTACTCCTGCCCAGAAACTAGAATATGCATATAATTATTAGATTTGGATAGAAAACACTCCAACGTTTCTAAAACTGTTTGAATGGTGTCTGTGAGTATAACAGAACTCATTTGGCAGGCCAAAACCTGAGAAGATTCTGTACAGGAAGTACCCTGTCTGACCATTTCTTGCCCTTCTTGATTATCTCTATCCATTACAGAGGATCTCTGCTGTTACGTGACACTTCCTACGGCTCCCATGGGATCTCAGAAGGCGGCAAAAAGCTGAATTGTGGCTTTGCAGGCTCTGGCTGAAAAACATTAGCGCGTTTGGATAGTGGCCAGTAACAGTACTATGAGGCTCAGGCTCGTGCAGGGATAGCATGCTTTTATTTTCTCTCTCTTTGTACGTTTACACGCTTTCCCGGTCGGAATATTATCGCTTTTTTACGAGAAAAATGGCATAAAAATTTATTTTAAACAGCGGTTGACATGCTTCGAAGTACGGTAATGAAATATTTAGAAATCTTTTGTCACGAAATGCGCCATGCTCGTGACCCTTACTTACACTTCGGATAGTGTCTTGAACGCACGAACAAAACGCCGCTGTTGGAACATAACTATGGATTATTTTGGACCAAACCAACATTTGTTATTGGAGTAGAAGTCCTGGGAGTGCATTCTGACGAAGAACACCAAAGGTAATCAAACTTTTCTAATAGTAAATCGGAGTTTGGTGAAGGCTAAACTTGCTGGGTGTCTAAATAGCTAGCCCTGTGATGCCGGGCTATCTACTGAGAATATTGCAAAATGTGCTTTCACCGAAAAGCTATTTTAAAATCGGACATATCGAGTGCATAGAGGAGTTCTGTATCTATAATTCTTAAAATAATTGTTGTTTTTTGTGAACGTTTATCGTGAGTAATTTAGTAAATTCACCGGAGGTTTGCGGGGGGTATGCTAGTTCTGAACGTCACATGCTAATGTAAAAAAGCTGGTTTTTGATATAAATATGAACTTGATTGAACAAAACATGCATGCATTGTATAACATAATGTCCTAGGGTTGTCATCTGATGAAGATCATCCAAGGTTAGTGCTGCATTTAGCTGTGGTTTTGTTTTTTTTGACATTATATGCTAGCTTGAAAAATGGGTGTCTGATTATTTCTGGCTGGGTAGTCTGCTGACATAATCTAATGTTTTGCTTTCGCTGTAAAGCCTTTTTGAAATCGGACAGTGTGGTTAGATTAACGAGAGTCTTGTCTTTAAAATGCTGTAAAATAGTCATATGTTTGAAAAATTGAAGTTTTCGGATTTTAGAGGAGTTTGTATTTCGCGCCACGCCTATCATTGGATATTGGAGCAGGTGTTCCGCTAGCGGAACATCTAGATGTAATTAACAAGAAATTTGTGGAGTGGTTGAAAAACAAGTTTTAATGACTCCAATCTAAGTGTATGTAAACTTCCGACTTCAACTGTACATACATGCATACATACACATACATCCAGACCAGACAAATACAGAAGGAAAAGAACCAGAAGTCATCTGAAGCCAATCTGACACTAAAAGCAGGTTCATATGGGAGACAAGCCTACATACAACCTGTATACACACACTGTTCTCCTGCTGGTCACAACATACACTACATGTAAGGTAGTCTTGGCTGTAGCCGAGTAGCTTCTCTCTCTGCCTCCGTCTACTCGCTCCCATCTCACCAGCAATAGAGCACTAGCCTCTTCCGCGCGCAGAAGTGCTTAGGTTAAAAACCTTTTATTTTTTAATTATTATTCTGGATATCCGACGCACATTCATGATACTGTTCGCATAGTGAAATTCCCTAGCGGTTAGCGTTAAAGATCCATTGTGTATGTTGTGACCAGCAGGAGAACAGCGATGACAGCGGTCTGGAGCATACATGCAGGGTCCTCACCTTCCAGGTGTTCCCCTCCTCTATTACCATGGAAACCCTAACCCAGGAGGAGGCCACGCCCACACGGGAGGAGGAGCCCAGGAAGAAGAGCGGCAGCTTCAGAACCCAGCTGGCTCAGCTCCGCGCCAACCGCAGCCGTGTCGTCAGGGAAACTCACACATGACTGATGACATCACTGTCAGATTCCAAATATGTTCTTTATTGCCATCGTTGGTTGTTTTTGTCAATTCTCTACCTGCCTCTGCTCAGTTTGTTCTCCTTCAAGCATGGCTGGAGGGAGTAACCATCAAATCTCTTCCATTAGAGGAGACATGCATGGACTTACTATCACACAGTGTCTCTTACACTAGTTGAATCTAGTTTTGAATGTAAATAATAATCAACCTCATTGTTATGTTTCTGTTGAAGTTAGTTATCTGTATCAGATCTTCCCTGTTTGTTTCACACTGAAGAATACAGGTTATTTTATTTAATCTCTTCTGTTCAGACATGAAGTCTCTACTACCAGACACAGCTGGGAAAGTGCCCTCTACTGGTCTGGTCCGTATTCATAAACCTTCTCAGAATAGGACTGCTGATTTAGGACCAGATGAGAGGGGGGTGGGGTCCTGATCCTATTCAGAATGAAGGGACGGGGGACGGGGTCCTGATCCTATTCAGAATGAAGGGTACAGGGGGGGGGGGGTCCTGATCCTATTCAGAATGAAGGGACGGGGGGGTCCTGATCCTATTCAGAATGAAGGGTACGGGGGGTCCTGATCCTATTCAGAATGAAGGGTACGGGGGGTCCTGATCCTATTCAGAATGAAGGGTACGGGGGGGTCCTGATCCTATTCAGAATGAAGGGACGGGGGGGGGGTCCTGATCCTATTCAGAATGAAGGGGCGGGGGGGGTCCTGATCCTATTCAGAATGAAGGGACGGGGGGGTCCTGATCCTATTCAGAATGAAGGGACGGGGGGGGTCCTGATCCTATTCAGAATGAAGGGTACGGGGGGGGGGGGGGGGTCCTGATCCTATTCAGAATGAAGGGTACAGGGGGGGGGGGTCCTGATCCTATTCAGAATGAAGGGACGGGGGGGTCCTGATCCTATTCAGAATGAAGGGTACGGGGGGTCCTGATCCTATTCAGAATGAAGGGTACGGGGGGGTCCTGATCCTATTCAGAATGAAGGGACGGGGGGGGTCCTGATCCTATTCAGAATGAAGGGACGGGGGGGGGTCCTGATCCTATTCAGAATGAAGGGACGGGGGGGTCCTGATCCTATTCAGAATGAAGGGACGGGGGGGGGTCCTGATCCTATTCAGAATGAAGGGACGGGGGGGGGTCCTGATCCTATTCAGAATGAAGGGACGGGGGGGGTCCTGATCCTATTCAGAATGAAGGGACGGGGGGGGTCCTGATCCTATTCAGAATGAAGGGTACAGGGGGGGGGGGGGTCCTGATCCTATTCAGAATGAAGGGTACAGGGGGGGGTCCTGATCCTATTCAGAATGAAGGGACGGGGGGGGGGGTCCTGATCCTATTCAGAATGAAGGGACGGGGGGGGGCCTGATCCTATTCAGAATGAAGGGACGGGGGGGGGCCTGATCCTATTCAGAATGAAGGGACGGGGGGGGTCCTGATCCTATTCAGAATGAAGGGACGGGGGGGTCCTGATCCTATTCAGAATGAAGGGACGGGGGGGGGGTCCTGATCCTATTCAGAATGAAGGGACGGGGGGGGGTCCTGATCCTATTCAGAATGAAGGGACGGGGGGGGGTCCTGATCCTATTCAGAATGAAGGGACGGGGGGGGGGGTCCTGATCCTATTCAGAATGAAGGGACGGGGGGGTCCTGATCCTAGATCAGCACTCCTATTCAGAGATGCTTTTTGAATATTGACCAAGGCTTGACATTCCGATGAATTTGCTAGTGCCAACTGAAAGCTACTGGCCCGAATGGGAAATAATACTGTCCTGGGTCGAGATCTGACATAAACTCAGCAACAACAAAAAACGTCCTCTCACTGTCAACTGCGTTTATTTTCAGCAAACTTAACATGTGTAAATATTTGTATGAACATAAGATTCAACAACTGAGACATAAACTGAACAAGTTGCACAGACATGTGACTAACAGAAATGGAGTAATGTGTCCCTGAACAAAGGGGGGGGTCAAAATCAAAAGTAACAGTCAGTATCTGGTGTGGCCACCAGCTGCATTAAGTACTGCAGTGCATCTCCTCCTCATGGATTGCACCAGATTTGCCAGTTCTTGCTGTGAGATGTTACCCCACTCTTCCACCAAGGCACCTGCAAGTTCCCAGACATTTCTGGGGGGAATGGCCCTAGCCCTCACCCTCCGATCCAACAGGTCCCAAATGTGCTCAATGGGATTGAGATCCGGGCTCTTCGCTGGCCATGGCAGAACACTGACATTCCTGTCTTGCAGGAAATCACGCACAGAACGAGCAGTATGGCTGGTGGCATTGTCATGCTGGAGGGTCATGTCAGGATGAGCCTGCAGGAAGGGTACCACATGAGGGAGGAAGATGTCTTCCCTGTAACGCACAGCGTTGAGATTGCCTGCAATGACAACAAGCTCAGTCCGATGATGCTGTGACACACCGCCCCAGACCATGACGGACCCTCCACCTCCAAATCGATCCCACTCCAGAGTACAGGCCTCGGTGTAACGAGGTGAGCCCCTGGTGAGACAAAACCGCGACTCGTCAGTGAAGAGCACTTTTTGCCAGTCCTGTCTGGTCAAGCGACGGTGGGTTTGTGCCCATAGGCAACGTTGTTGCCAGTGACGTCTGGTGAGAACCTGCCTTACAGCAGGCCTACAAGCCCTCAGTCCAGCCTCTCTCAGCCTATTGCGGACAGTCTGAGCACTGATGGAGGGATTGTGCATTCCTGGTGTAACTCGGGCAGTTGTTGTCATCCTGTACCTGTGCCGCAGGTGTGATGTTCGGATGTACCGATCCTGTGCAGATGTTGTTACACGTGGTCTGCCACTGCGAGGACGATCAGCTGTCCGTCCTGTCTCCCTGTAGCGCTGTCTTAGGCGTCTCACAGTACGGACATTGCAATTTATTGCCCTGGCCACATCTGCAGTCCTCATGCCTCCTTGCAGCATGCCTAAGGCACTTTCACGCAGATGAGCAGGGACCCTGGGCATCTTTCTTTTGGTGTTTTTCAGAGTCAGTAGAAAGGCCTCTTTAGTGTCCTAAGTTTTCATAACTGTGACTTTAATTGCCTACCGTCTGTAAGCTGTTAGTGTCTTAACGACCGTTCCACAGGTGCATGGTCATTAATTATGGTTCATTGAATAAGCATGAGAAACAGTGTTTAAACCCTTTTACAATGAAGATCTGTGAAGTTATTTGGATTTTTACGAATTATCTTTGAAAGACAGGGTCCTGAAAAAGGGAAGTTTCTTTTTTTTGCTGAGTTTATTTTAATAGGCCTACCCAATGGCATTATGCATTGACATTCAAATGATATTTACATAAAATATGTCAGAATAATGTGAACATTGCCTGACTAAATAGACACTATGCTCCTGACACAAACACACTAACAATGTGGCCAGTCAGTCAGTCACAAACACACTAACGATGTGGCCAGTCTGACACAAACACACTAACGATGTGGCCAGTCAGACACAAACACACTAACGATGTGGCCAGTCAGACACAAACACACTAACGATGTGGCCAGTCAGTCAGACACAAACACACTAACGATGTGGCCAGTCAGTCACAAACACACTAACGATGTGGTCAGTCAGTCACAAACACACTAACGATGTGGTCAGTCAGTCTGACACAAACACACTAACGATGTGGCCAGTCTGACACAAACACACTAACGATGTGGCCAGTCAGACACAAACACACTAACGATGTGGCCAGTCAGTCTGACACAAACACACTAGCGATGTGGCCAGTCAGTCAGACACAAACACACTAACGATGTGGCCAGTCAGACACAAACACACTAACGATGTGGCCAGTCAGACACAAACACACTAACGATGTGGTCAGTCAGACACAAACACACTAACGATGTGGCCAGTCAGTCTGACACAAACACACTAACGAGGCCAGTCAGACACAAACACACTAACGATGTGGCCAGTCAGTCACAAACACACTAACGATGTGGCCAGTCAGTCAGACACAAACACACTAACGATGTGGCCAGTCAGTCAGACACAAACACACTAACGATGTGGCCAGTCAGACACAAACACACTAACGATGTGGCCAGTCAGACACAAACACACTAACGATGTGGCCAGTCAGACACAAACACACTAACGATGTGGTCAGTCAGTCACAAACACACTAACGATGTGGTCAGTCAGACACAAACACACTAACGATGTGGCCAGTCAGTCACAAACACACTAACGATGTGGCCAGTCAGTCTGACACAAACACACTAACGATGTGGCCAGTCAGTCAGACACAAACACACTAACGATGTGGCCAGTCAGACACAAACACACTAACGATGTGGCCAGTCAGACACAAACACACTAACGATGTGGCCAGTCAGACACAAACACACTAACGATGTGGTCAGTCAGACACAAACACACTAACGATGTGGCCAGTCAGACACAAACACACTAACGATGTGGCCAGTCAGTCAGTCACAAACACACTAACGATGTGGCCAGTCAGTCTGACACAAACACACTAACGATGTGGTCAGTCAGTCACAAACACACTAACGATGTGGCCAGTCAGTCAGACACAAACACACTAACGATGTGGCCAGTCAGTCAGACACAAACACGCTAACGATGTGGCCAGTCAGACACAAACACACTAACGATGTGGCCAGTCAGTCTGACACAAACACACTAACGATGTGGCCAGTCAGTCTGACACAAACACACTAACGGTGTGGCCAGTCAGTCAGACACAAACACACTAATGATGTGGCCAGTCAGACACAAACACACTAACGATGTGGCCAGTCAGACACAAACACACTAACGATGTGGCCAGTCAGACACAAACACACTAACGATGTGGCCAGTCAGTCTGACACAAACACACTAACGATGTGGCCAGTCAGTCTGACACAAACACACTAACGATGTGGCCAGTCTGACACAAACACACTAACGATGTGGCCAGTCAGTCTGACACAAACACACTAACGATGTGGCCAGTCTGACACAAACACACTAACGATGTGGTCAGTCAGACACAAACACACTAACGATGTGGTCAGTCTGACACAAACACACTAACGATGTGGCCAGTCAGTCTGACACAAACACACTAACGATGTGGCCAGTCAGTCTGACACAAACACACTAACGATGTGGCCAGTCAGACACAAACACACTAACGATGTGGCCAGTCAGTCTGACACAAACACACTAACGATGTGGCCAGTCAGTCAGACACAAACACACTAACGATGTGGCCAGTCAGTCTGACACAAACACACTAACGATGTGGCCAGTCAGTCTGACACAAACACACTAACGATGTGGCCAGTCAGACACAAACACACTAACGATGTGGTCAGTCAGACACAAACACACTAACGATGTGGCCAGTCAGTCACAAACACACTAACGATGTGGCCAGTCAGTCTGACACAAACACACTAACGATGTGGCCAGTCAGACACAAACACACTAACGATGTGGCCAGTCAGACACAAACACACTAACGATGTGGCCAGTCAGACACAAACACACTAACGATGTGGCCAGTCAGACACAAACACACTAACGATGTGGCCAGTCAGACACAAACACACTAACGATGTGGTCAGTCAGACACAAACACACTAACGATGTGGCCAGTCAGTCTGACACAAACACACTAACGAGGCCAGTCAGACACAAACACACTAACGATGTGGCCAGTCAGTCACAAACACACTAACGATGTGGCCAGTCAGTCAGACACAAACACACTAACGATGTGGCCAGTCAGTCAGACACAAACACACTAACGATGTGGCCAGTCAGACACAAACACACTAACGATGTGGCCAGTCAGACACAAACACACTAACGATGTGGCCAGTCAGACACAAACACACTAACGATGTGGTCAGTCAGACACAAACACACTAACGATGTGGCCAGTCAGACACAAACACACTAACGATGTGGCCAGTCAGTCAGTCACAAACACACTAACGATGTGGCCAGTCAGTCTGACACAAACACACTAACGATGTGGTCAGTCAGTCACAAACACACTAACGATGTGGTCAGTCAGACACAAACACACTAACGATGTGGCCAGTCAGTCAGACACAAACACGCTAACGATGTGGCCAGTCAGACACAAACACACTAACGATGTGGCCAGTCAGTCTGACACAAACACACTAACGATGTGGCCAGTCAGTCTGGCACAAACACACTAACGATGTGGCCAGTCAGTCAGACACAAACACACTAACGATGTGGCCAGTCAGACACAAACACACTAACGATGTGGCCAGTCAGACACAAACACACTAACGATGTGGCCAGTCAGTCTGACACAAACACACTAACGATGTGGCCAGTCAGTCTGACACAAACACACTAACGATGTGGCCAGTCAGTCTGACACAAACACACTAACGATGTGGCCAGTCTGACACAAACACACTAACGATGTGGCCAGTCAGTCTGACACAAACACACTAACGATGTGGCCAGTCTGACACAAACACACTAACGATGTGGCCAGTCAGTCTGACACAAACACACTAACGATGTGGCCAGTCAGTCTGACACAAACACACTAACGATGTGGCCAGTCAGACACAAACACACTAACGATGTGGCCAGTCAGTCACAAACACACTAACGATGTGGCCAGTCAGACACAAACACACAATAACGATGTGGCCAGTCAGTCTGACACAAACACACTAACGATGTGGCCAGTCAGACACAAACACACTAACGATGTGGCCAGTCAGACACAAACACACTAACGATGTGGCCAGTCAGTCACAAACACACTAACGATGTGGCCAGTCAGACACAAACACACTAACGATGTGGCCAGTCAGTCTGACACAAACACACTAACGATGTGGCCAGTCTGACACAAACACACTAACGATGTGGCCAGTCAGTCTGACACAAACACACTAACGATGTGGCCAGTCTGACACAAACACACTAACGATGTGGCCAGTCAGTCTGACACAAACACACTAACGATGTGGCCAGTCAGTCTGACACAAACACACTAACGATGTGGCCAGTCAGACACAAACACACTAACGATGTGGCCAGTCAGTCACAAACACACTAACGATGTGGCCAGTCAGACACAAACACACTAACGATGTGGCCAGTCAGTCTGACACAAACACACTAACGATGTGGCCAGTCAGACACAAACACACTAACGATGTGGCCAGTCAGTCTGACACAAACACACTAACGATGTGACCAGTCAGTCAGACACAAACACACTAACGATGTGGCCAGTCAGACACAAACACACTAACGATGTGGCCAGTCAGACACAAACACACTAACGATGTGGCCAGTCAGTCTGACACAAACACACTAACGATGTGGCCAGTCAGACACAAACACACTAACGATGTGGCCAGTCAGTCTGACACAAACACACTAACGATGTGACCAGTCAGTCAGACACAAACACACTAACGATGTGGCCAGTCAGACACAAACACACTAACGATGTGGCCAGTCAGACACAAACACACTAACGATGTGGCCAGTCTGACACAAACACACTAACGATGTGGTCAGTCAGACACAAACACACTAACGATGTGGCCAGTCAGTCAGACACAAACACACTAACGATGTGGTCAGTCAGACACAAACACACTAACGATGTGGCCAGTCAGACACAAACACACTAACGATGTGGTCAGTCAGTCTGACACAAACACACTAACGATGTGGCCAGTCAGACACAAACACACTAACGATGTTGTCAGTCAGTCTGACACAAACACACTAACGATGTGGCCAGTCAGACACAAACACACTAACGATGTGGTCAGTCTGACACAAACACACTAACGATGTGGCCAGTCTGACACAAACACACTAATGAAGTCTGGAACAAGCACAAAAGACTAGATCAACACCCTTCAAAATGAAACATCAGGAAGCAAACCAAAGCCGCTACATTTTTCATGAAATCTGATCAGAAAGGAAATTACGGAATAGCGGTAGAACCTCTAAATCGGCTACCATAACCTCAATGACTTTCCAAGTGCCAAAGAGCCATAACCTCAATGACTTTCCAAGTGCCATAACCTCAATGACTTTCCAAGAGCCATAACCTCAATGACTTTCCAAGTGCCAAAGAGCCATAACGTCAATGACTTTCCAAGAGCCATATCCTCAATGACTTCCCAGGTGCCAAAGAGCCATAAGGTCAATGACTTTCCAAGCGCCGTAGAGCCATAACGTCAATGACTTTCCAAGAGCCATAACCTCAATGACTTTCCAAGTGCCAAAGAGCCATAACGTCAATGACTTTCCAAGCGCCGTAGAGCCATAACGTCAATGACTTTCCAAGTGCCAAAGAGCCATAACGTCAATGACTTTCCAAGCGGCGAAGAGCCATAACGTCAATGACTTTCCAAGCGCCAAAGAGCCATAACGTCAATGACTTTCCAAGTGCCAAAGAGCCATAACGTCAATGACTTTCCAAGCGCCAAAGAGCCATAACGTCAATGACTTTCCAAGCGCCGTAGAGCCATAACGTCAATGACTTTCCAAGAGCCATAACCTCAATGACTTTCCAAGTGCCAAAGAGCCATAACGTCAATGACTTTCCAAGCGCTAAAGAGCCATAACGTCAATGACTTTCCAAGCGCCAAAGAGCCATAACGTCAATGACTTTCCAAGAGCTAAAGAGCCTAGAGGAAATGTCAGATTTTCAAAGTAGGCTATTACATGATGACTGAATTTCGCATCACAAATATTCAACCAAGACTTTGAACTTTTTTATATGGTTTGCATACCCTTTCTTGGCTTTGCATTTACTGGTAGATATAATGACTTGGAACATCTTTCCTGCCACATTCTGTCTTTGGTGAGCTGCTCCACACAACCAAATAACATTCTATTAGTCAAATGCCCCGAATACAACAGGTGTAGACTTTACCGTGAAATGCCCCGAATACAACAGGTGTAGGCTTTACCGTGAAATGCCCCGAATACAACAGGTGTAGACTTTACCGTGAAATGCCCCGAATACAACAGGTGTAGACTTTACCGTGAAATGCTTACTTATTAGCCCTTTCCCAATAATGCAGAGTTCAAAATTAAGAAAATAATTGCTAAAAATAAAAGGAAATAGTAGCACAACGATGCTACATTGAACACAAACGCAACATGCAACAATTTCAACGATTTTACTTTGCAGTTCATATGAGGAAATCAGTCAAATTAAATACATTCATTAGGCCCTAATCTATGGGTTTTACATGACTGGAAATACAGATAAGCATCTGTTGGTCACAGAAACCTTAAAAAAATGGTAGGGGCGTGGATCAGAACCAGTCAGTATCTGTGGTGACCAACATTTGCCTCGTGCAGCGCGACATCTCCTTCACATAGAGTTGATCAGGCTGTTGGTTGTGGTCTGTGGAATGTTGTCTCACTCCTCTTCAATAGCTGTGTGAAGTTGCTGGATATTGGTGGGAACTGGAACACGCTGTCGTACACGTCAATCCAGAGCATCCCAAACATGCTTAACATGTGACATTTCTGGTTGTGGTAAGTATGCGGATCGTGGAAGAACTGGGACATTTATAGCTTCCAGGAATTGTGTACAGATCCTTGTGACATGGGTCCGTGCATTATCATGCTGAAGAGGTGATGGCGGTGGATGAATGGCACGACAATGGGCCTCTGGATCTCATCACGGTATCTCTGGGCATTCAAATTCCCATCAATAAAATGCAATTGTGTTTGTTGTCTGTTATTTATGTCTGCCCCATACCATAACCCCACCGCCACCATGGGGCACTCCGATCACAATGGTTACGTCAGCACACCGCCCGCCCACATGACGCCATACACGTTGTTGTAGACCGTTTTAAAAGGGCATGTCATTTTTTATATGGTTTTCCTCCTTGCCTTTCTTCTCGACAGAAGGGCCTGCTCTCATCCTTCTCCCGGTAGTTGAAGATGACCCTGATGATAATAATAGCCTCGAAAGTGAACCTAAACTATACCGAAACTAATTCCACACATATAACAATAGATTAAATAAATGAAGTGGACTAAAATATGATGGGGGAGAATGGATGAGTTGATGAGGGGAAGCGAACGATGCATAATTATATAATCACCAATTAAAACGGTCTACAACAGCGTGTATGGTGTCGTGTGGGTGGGCGGTAAGGTTGTGAACAGAGTGCCCCGTGGTGGCGGTGGGGTTATGGTATGGGGCAGACATAAATAACAGACAACAAACACAATTGCATTTTATCAATGGCAATTTGTCATATGAGGAGAAATAATGAAGATAAATTGTAGATAAAACGTATCGGTGCTCATCGGCCATTGGACATAAACATTACACAAGTGCAGTTTGCCACATCAATCAATCCAGCATGACTTCTGCCGACCTGAAGATCACTGACGTCATCACGAGTTCCCAGTTGTCTTGAAAAAACATAAATCCAGAGAATGCCAGACTTTGATGGCATAATTTGCCCACGAAGGACCGCCACAACATTTTCCTGTTCAAGTGAGCACAGCACAAGGTGAGTCCAAAAAATGTATTGTATGCTGCTGCATACATTATGTAATATGCCAGGGCTGCATACTGTTGCTAAGAAAGCAATTCTAAGTGTATGTTGTTAGTACCCCATGTGCCTCACCCTAATAATGGGGTCCTTTTCCCCCCTCTTAATTTCACCTACTGTTCTGACTTGGTGGTGCACATGTAGCCTATAGCCTGTTTTAGAGAAATGTAATCATTGAATGTTATTAGAGCTTTCATTGTCTGCTTATATGCCCCCTTTATTTATCCTACGGTTCTGACTTGGTGTACAGGGAGAACACTGTAAGAACGGCCGGCCCATGTTCTGAATTCTGTCGCTGTACATTTCAAAAGTGCTGAACAAATAGTTCTATTGACTACGTCCATCCTAGCTCACTCATTAATGTCTTAATCGAAATAACAGATTGCCTCTTATCTGCTCGTCGTCCCCTTATGCCAGAGTTTGTACATCTCAATTGTCAGTAGAAACCACATTTGATTAAGCAAGTCAGCCATATCAGCTGTTTTTTAAAAAGGCAGTACATTAACTGTTTCTCTGCCAGATGAGGCTCTGCTGATAGCCAGGTGTAGCAGTGGTAAGGATTCACTCCATGGAGCTGAAAAGAAATCTCTGCTGTTGGGACAGCTTTATGTAGAGGCCCTAACAGCTTTATGTAGAGGCCCTAACAGCTTTATGTAGAGGCCCTGTAGAGGCCCTAACAGCTTTATGTAGAGGCACTGTAGAGGCCCTAACAGCTTTATGTAGAGGCCCTGTAGAGGCCCTAACAGCTTTATGTAGAGGCCCTAACAGCTTTATGTAGAGGCCCTAACAGTTTGTGGGCACCGTTTGTCACCGTTATAGTGCAATTAATGTTTTGTTTAGTGTTGTGTAGTGGCTTTGCTGAAATGCATTTAAAACTTAAAAAAAAAAACATTTGCCCCACCAAGATTTACATGCTAAAATCACCACTGCAAGAAGACCTAGACGAATGGATGTACTCATTAGCATTGCTACAAAATCTGAATGAAAACGACTCCAATGGTGAGGAAGAAATGAATCATGTTGACATCTCTGATGAGTATTCTTCTGATTCTGAGCCTCAACCTGAACCTCTTGAGACTCAACCCGCAATAAAGCCAGAGCTGTGTGCATTGAGCAGGTGCCCACGCCGCCACCAAAGGAAACTGTGAGAGGAGAGAGAGCATGGTGACATGAGAATTCTACAGGTTATTATCAGCACAGAATGTCAACAGAGAGCCGGTCCAAACATATCCAGCATGAAACTAAATCAGCAACAACAGCTTTCGTTGTTCATGTGACATGCTCCAACTGACTGCTATCATATCAACACTTATATTCAAATCAAATGTATTTATAAAAAACTTTTTTACATCAGCAGATGTCACCAAGTGTTTATAAAGAAATCCAGCCTAAAACCCCAAACAGAAAGCAATGCAGATGTAGAAGCACGGTGGCTTGGAAAAAAGTCCCTAGAAAGGCAGGAATCTTGGAATAAACCGAGAGAGGAATTGTGGGTTTGCACAAACGGTCTGAACCCATCTTGAGAGAATCTAGGAATAAACCCAGAGAGGAACCAGGCTCTCATTATGCCATTTTTGCTTTTGGGATGATTTTCACTGTTATCAAACACACTTAACAGTTGTAATGATGTTTAGGCTACTGATGTTTTCGTTATAAAAATACGATTATACCAGGTTCCAACACCATGACTTCCTGTTTCATAGTTGTAACAAAGGCACTTGACGAATACAATTTATTGAATTTATAAAACATGTTTTATACATATATCCACATAGAAGGTCCAATAAAAAACAAAACCCTATGGAAATCAAATGTCCAACTGATTCATTCTGGCGCCGGCCCTGGAAGGTGAGCATTTGCCTACTGAACTCGGTTACAATGCCGAACTGCAGTCAGGATGCCGAACTGCAGTCAGGTCGAGACGACAAGCTTCCCTGAGACGGTTTCTGAGTTTGTGCAGAAAGTCTTTGGTTGTACAAACCCACAGTTTCATCAGCTGTCCGGGTGGCTGGTCTCAGAGGATCCCGCGGGTGACGAAGTTGGATGTGGAGGTCCTGGGCTGGCATGGTTGCACGTGGTCTGCTGTTGTGAGGCCGGTTGGACATACTGCCAAATTCTGTAAAACGATGTTGGAGGAGGCTTATGGTAGAGAAATTAACCAATTCTCTAGCAACAGCTCTGGTGGACATTCCTACAGTCAGCATGCCAATTGCAGGCTCCCTCCAAACTTGAGATATCTGTGGCATTGTGTTGTGACAACAGCACATTTTAGTGGCCTTTTATTGTCCCCAGCACAAGGTGCATCTGTGTAATGATCATGCTGTTTAATCAGCTTCTTGATATGCCACACCTGTCAGGTGGATGGATTATCTTGGCAAAGGAGAAATGCTCACTAACAGGGACGTAAACAAAGTTTGTGCACAAAATGAGAGAAATAAGCTTTTTGTGCATATGGAAAATGTCTGGGATTTTTTTATTTCAGCTCATTAAACATGGGACCAACAGTTTACATGTTGCATTTATATATTTTTTTGGTTCAGTGTATATAAACTATGGTATGCATGTATGTTGTAAAAAAAAAAATGCATTTCAGTGTCTCTTTATTTACACAAAGCAGTTTGCAAAAAGACTCATTCACTCTGATTAAGAAAAGGCAGACAGAATACATGCTGCTAGGGGATAGATAGCGACGCGCTGCTAGGGGATAGATAGCGACGCGCTGCTAGGGGATAGATAGCGACGCGCTGCTAGGGGATAGATAGCGACGCGCTGCTAGGGGATAGATAGCGACGCGCTGCTAGGGGATAGATAGCGACGCGCTGCTAGGGGATAGATAGCGACGCGCTGCTAGGGGATAGATAGCGACGCGCTGTTAGGGGATAGATAGCGACGCGCTGCTAGGGGATAGATAGCGACGCGCTGCTAGGGGATAGATAGCGACGCGCTGCTAGGGGATAGATAGCGACGCGCTGCTAGGGGATAGATAGCGACGCGCTGCTAGGGGATAGATAGCGACGCGCTGCTAGGGGATAGATAGCGACGCGCTGCTAGGGGATAGATAGCGACGCGCTGCTAGGGGATAGATAGCGACGCGCTGCTAGGGGATAGATAGCGACGCGCTGCTAGGGGATAGATAGCGACGCGCTGCTAGGGGATAGATAGCGACGCGCTGCTAGGGGATAGATAGCGATGCGCTGCTAGGGGATAGATAGCGACGTGCTGCTAGGGGATAGATAGCGACAACTTCTCCCTTCAGTCTCCTCTATTTGGCTAAAAGCCTGTCACAACAATACTGAAGCGTGTGTGTACCAAGGTTTGGTGGGTGTGTGAGCCTGGAGTAGGGTAAAGTCCATAGACGCTGATCTTGGATCCGTTTTGCATTTCCCCCACTAATGGTTAGGATTGGGGGAGGGGATCATAGAGCTGTACCCAGGGGAGCATGTGAACCCTTATCTCTGGTCACCGAGCAGAAACATGACTTGTGTGTCTACCTCAGTGCTGGGTGGTAGTGTTTAAAGTCAATGGGAGTGTGTGTGTCAGTGTTGGAGTGTGTGTGTTAGTGTTGAAGTGTGTGAGTGAGTGTGTGTGTGTGTCAGTGTTGGAGTGTGTGTGTGTGTCAGTGTTGGAGTGTTGGAGTGTGTGTGTCAGTGTTGGAGTGTGTGTGTTAGTGTTGGAGTGTGTGTGTGTGTGTGTCAGTGTTGGAGTGTGTGTGTCAGTGTTGGAGTGTGTGTGTGTGTGTCAGTGTTGGAGTGTGTGTGTCAGTGTTGGAGTGTGTGTGTCAGTGTTGGAGTGTGTGAGTGTGTGTGTGAGTGTTAGAGTGTGTGTGTGTGTGAGTGTTGGAGTGTGTGTGTGTGTGAGTGTTGGAGTGTGTGTGTGTGTGAGTGTTGGAGTGTGTGTGTGAGTGAGTGTTGGAGTGTGTGTGTGTGTCAGTGTTGGAGTGTGTGTGTGTGTGTCAGTGTTGGAGTGTGTGTGTGTGTCAGTGTTGGAGTGTGTGTGTCAGTGTTGGAGTGTGTGTGTGTGTCAGTGTTGGAGTGTGTGTGTGTGTCAGTGTTGGAGTGTGTGTGTGTGTCAGTGTTGGAGTGTGTGTGTGTGTCAGTGTTGGAGTGTGTGTGTGTGAGTGTTGGAGTGTGTGTGTGTGAGTGTGTGTGTGTCGATGGTTGTCTCTCCCTGCAGTGTGTGTGTATTGAGGTGTGTGTGTATTCGGAGCTGTCTGTTCTGGGTTGCCGCGTGAACGATGCGTAGCTCCTCCTCCTCCAGATCTTTCAACAGCATCAGCACCGCCTCCAGAGTGTGGGACTACACACACACACAGACACACACACCATCAATACACACACACACCATCAATACAAACACACACACACACCATCAACACACACACACACACCATCAACACACACACACACACACACACACACACACACACACACACACACACACACCATCAATACACACACACACACACACCATCAATACACACACACACACCATCAATACACACACACACCATCAATACATACATACATACATACAGTGCCTTGCGAAAGTATTCGGCCCCCTTGAACTTTTCGACCTTTTGCCACATTTCAGGCTTCAAACATAAAGATATAAAACTGTAATTTTTTGTGAAGAATCAACAACAAGTGGGACACAATCATGAAGTGGAACGAAATTTATTGGATATTTCAAACTTTTTTAACAAATAAAAAACAGAAAAATTGGGCGTGCAAAATTATTCAGCCCCCTTAAGTTAATACTTTGTAGCGCCACCTTTTGCTGCGATTACAGCTGTAAGTCGCTTGGGGTATGTCTCTATCAGTTTTGCACATCGAGAGACTGAAGTTTTTGCCCATTCCTCCTTGCAAAACAGCTCGAGCTCAGTGAGGTAGGATGGAGAGCGTTTGTGAACAGCAGTTTTCAGTTCATTCCACAGATTCTCGATTGGATTCAGGTCTGGACTTTGACTTGGCCATTCTAACACCTGGATATGTTTATTTGTGAACCATTCCATTGTAGATTCTGCTTTATGTTTTGGATCATTGTCTTGTTGGAAGACAAATCTCCGTCCCAGTCTCAGGTCTTTTGCAGACTCCATCAGGTTTTCTTCCAGAATGGTCCTGTATTTGGCTCCATCCATCTTCCCATCAATTTTAACTATCTTCCCTGCCCCTGCTGAAGAAAAGCAGGCCCAAACCATGATGCTGCCACCACCATGTTTGACAGTGGGGATGGTATGTTCAGGGTGATGAGCTGTGTTGCTTTTACGCCAAACATAACGTTTTGCATTGTTGCCAAAAAGTTCGATTTTGGTTTCATCTGACCAGAGCACCTTCTTCCACATGTTTGGTGTGTCTCCCAGGTGGCTAGTGGCAAACTTTAAACAACACTTTTTATGGACATCTTTAAGAAATGGCTTTCTTCTTGCCACTCTTCCATAAAGGCCAGATTTGTGCAGTATACGACTGATTGTTGTCCTATGGACAGTCTCCCACCTCAGCTGTATGTAGATATCTGCAGTTCATCCAGAGTGATCATGGGCCTCTTGGCTGCATCTCTGATCAGTCTTCTCCTTGTATGAGCTGAAAGTTTAGAGGGACGGCCGGGTCTTCGTAGATTTGCAGTGGTCTGATACTCCTTCCATTTCAATATTATCACTTGCACAGTGCTCCTTGGGATGTTTAAAGCTTGGGAAAATGTTTGTATCCAAATCCGGCTTTAAACTTCTCCACAACAGTATCTCGGACCTGCCTGGTGTGTTCCTTGTTCTTCATGATGCTCTCTGCGCTTTAAACGGACCTCTGAGACTATCACAGAGCAGGTGCATTTATACGGAGACTTGATTACACACAGGTGGATTCTATTTATCATCATTAGTCATTTAGGTCAACATTGGATCATTCAGAGATCCTCACTGAACTTCTGGAGAGAGTTTGCTGCACTGAAAGTAAAGGGGCTGAATAATTTTGCACGGACAATTTTTCAGTTTTTTATTTGTTAAAAAAGTTTGAAATATCCAATAAATTTCGTTCCACTTCATAATTGTGTCCCACTTGTTGTTGATTCTTCACAAAAAATTACAGTTTTATATCTTTATGTTTGAAGCCTGAAATGTGGCAAAAGGTCGAAAAGTTCAAGGGGGCCGAATACTTTCGCAAGGCACTGTACATACAGGAAGCTATAGTATGAATGGAAGACCCCATCAGAGGAGGGTCTGTTACCTTCCTAGCTGCAGGTCGAGGTGATGGGGAGGAGAACTTGTCTCTAGGAATAGGCTTCATCCCCAACTGTTCCCGGATCTTACTGTAGAGGTTTAGGAGACAGGGTTAGGGAGAGACAGGGTTAGGGAGAGACAGGGTTAGGGAGAGACAGGGTTAGGGAGAGACAGGGTTAGGGAGAGACAGGGTTAGGGAGAGACAGGGTTAGGGAGAGACAGGGTTAGGGAGAGACAGGGTTAGGGAGACAGGGTTAGGGAGACAGGGTTAGGGAGACAGGGTTAGAGAGAGACAGGGTTAGAGAGAGACAGGGTTAGGGAGAGACAGGATTAGGGAGAGACAGGGTTAGAGAGAGACAGAGTTAGAGAGACAGGGTGAGGGAGAGACAGGGTTAGGGAGAGACAGGGTTAGGGAGAGACAGGGTTAGGGAGAGACAGGGTTAGGGAGAGACAGGGTTAGGGAGAGACAGGGTTAGGGAGAGAGACAGGGTTAGGGAGAGAGACAGGGTTAGGGAGAGAGACAGGGTTAGGGAGAGACAGGGTTAGGGAGAGACAGGATTAGAGAGAGACAGGGTTAGAGAGAGACAGGGTTAGAGAGAGACAGGGTTAGAGAGAGACAGGGTTAGAGAGAGACAGGGTTAGAGAGAGACAGGGTTAGAGAGAGACAGGGTTAGGGAGAGACAGGGTTAGGGAGAGACAGGGTTAGGGAGAGACAGGGTTAGGGAGAGACAGGGTTAGGGAGAGACAGGGTGAGAGAGAGACAGGGTGGGAGAGACAGGGTTAGGGGTTAAAGGTGTGTAACGTTGTCAGGGGGCGGGTCTTACTTGGTCTCCTCCATACTGTAGTTGAGGGGGTCGTTCTCTGACTCCGCCTCTGTCTGTCCATTGGTGGAGCTGACGTTCTCTGGCTGGCCACTGGTCGAGAACTGCTTCTGGGCGGCGGCAGGGGGTGTGGTTATCTCCTCTCCCTCGTTTAGCGCGAAAGCAAGCTCCTCCTCTGTCACCACTGGACACACACACACGCACGTACGTTACTACACACACACGTTACCACACACACACACACGTTACTACACACACACACACACACACACGTTACTACACACACACGTACATTACTACACACACACACGTTACTACACACACACATACACACGCACATTACCACACACACACACGTTACTACACACGTACATTACTACACACACACACACACACACACGTTACTACACACGTACATTACTACACACACACACACACGTACATTACTACACACACACACACACACACACACACACACACACGTCCCAACAGCCCAAAACCTAAATTGGACCCCTACGGCTTGAGGACATAAGTACTAGAAACATACTTCCCCAAAACACAAACATTATCACATCTGAAGACTACTGACCCTGGTTGTCCAGTTTGTGTAGGCGTGGCAGGCATCGCAGCACGTTGAGACGGTATTGGCTGGGGTCTGTTCCGCAGCAGGGGTTCTCAGCCAACCAGAGCACTCGTAGACGTGTGAGTGGGCGGAGATGGGAGAGCTCCGAGAGAGAAGGGACGAGATTCCGTCTGAGGTACAACTCACTCAGACACACGCAGCCCGACAGAGGTGACAGGGACGAGATGGAGTTCACGCTGGGGAGAGACGACCTGGTTAATGTAGGGTGTTGTCAAGGTTGATTTATCATATGCACAGCAGGCAGCGTAGTGTTACATTGAACCTTTATTTAACCAAGAAAGTCAGGTTAAGTAGGCCGTCATTGTAAATTATTATTTACAATGACGGCCTACCCCCCCCTTGGCCAAACCCGGACGACGCTGGGCCAATTGTGCGCCGCCCTATAGGACTCCTAATCACGGCCGGCTGTGATACAGCCTGGAATCGAACTCGGGAGCCCATAATGGTGTATACAGTACAACTAAAAGTTAACTTGCATGCTCTCCTCTCAGACAGCACACAGCATGTGCGTGTGTGTGTGTGTAGGGCTGTGTGTGTGAGTGTGAGTGTGTGTGTGTGTGTGTGTGGGTAGGGCTGTGACGGTCATGAAATTTTGTCAGCCGGTGATTGTCAAGCAAATAACTGCCGGTCTCACGGTAATTGACCGTTAAAGTAGTCTATTTCAGAAGAACAGAATAGCATAACTGAGTTGTCCTTATGTTAGGTCCTGATGTGGCTGTGCCATATGGCTGTGGGCTACACTAGTTCATTTAGCAGGTCCTGATGTGGCTGTGGGCTACACTAGTTCATTTAGCAGGTCCTGATGTGGCTGTGGGGCTACACTAGTTCATTTAGCAGGTCCTGATGTGGCTGTGGGCTACACTAGTTCATTTAGCAGGTCCTGATGTGGCTGTGGGCTACACTAGTTCATTTAGCAGGTCCTGATGTGGCTGTGGACTACACTAGTTCATTTAGCAGGTCCTGATGTGGCTGTGGGGCTACACTAGTTCATTTAGCAGGTCCTGATGTGGCTGTGGGGCTACACTAGTTCATTTAGCAGGTCCTGATGTGGCTGTGGGCTACACTAGTTCATTTAGCAGGTCCTGATGTGGCTGTGCCATGTGGCTGTGGGCTACACTAGTTCATTTAGCAGGTCCTGATGTGGCTGTGGGGCGACACTAGTTCATTTAGCAGGTCCTGATGTGGCTGTGGACTACACTAGTTCATTTAGCAGGTCCTGATGTGGCTGTGGGCGACGCTAGTTCATTTAGCAGGTCCTGATGTGGCTGTGCCATATGGCTGTGGGCTACACTAGTTCATTTAGCAGGTCCTGATGTGGCTGTGGGGCTACACTAGTTCATTTAGCAGGTCCTGATGTGGCTGTGGGGCTACACTAGTTCATTTAGCAGGTCCTGATGTGGCTGTGGGGCTACACTAGTTCATTTAGCAGGTCCTGATGTGGCTGTGGGGCTACACTAGTTCATTTAGCAGGTCCTGATGTGGCTGTGGGGCTACACTAGTTCATTTAGCAGGTCCTGATGTGGCTGTGGGGCTACACTAGTTCATTTAGCAGGTCCTGATGTGGCTGTGGGGCTACACTAGTTCATTTAGCAGGTCCTGATGTGGCTGTGGGGCTACACTAGTTCATTTAGCAGGTCCTGATGTGGCTGTGGGCTACACTAGTTCATTTAGCAGGTCCTGATGTGGCTGTGGGGCGACACTAGTTCATTTAGCAGGTCCTGATCTGGCTTTGCCAAATGGCTGTGGGGTGACACTAGTTAATTTAGCAGACAAGATTTGCTTAGAATTCCGTGGTATTATTTTATAGTATGAAGAATACAGTTGAACAAAGTTGAATAAAATAGAAAGGATATTTTCTCCAAGCGATTTGGGGGAGGGCGCACATGCGGCTATTCTGTGTTGAGCGGTTAACAAAGAAACAGGTCCTCCTATATGCTTAATTTAGAGTTATTAATGTAACTTTAGTTGTTCTACAGATGTTGAGCTATATGTTTTGATGTTTAATACATTGTAAGGCTGCATGATGAGACTAATGATGATTTGGAAAAAGTATCTTGAAAGGCATGATCTCTGCTTTTTTTTGCACAAGCTGTTGTCGTGGACGAATCAGAATTAGTTGGGTAACATAGATAATTAAGATGTTTTATTAGTATAATATGCTTATTTGAGGTACTTGTCATTAGAAAGTGTCCATTGGACTCTGGTGTCTTTTCAGTTGCACGTCTACCTTAGCTGGGGCTCAGACACTTGGGGCCCAGAGAGGGGAGAGGTCAGACTTGTCATCATGGGAATGTGTCTTTACCTATTTCTTAAACCATGTGAAGGGATGAATGGGGAACCAATGACTTGTCTCCACAATGTCTGTGAGCAAGTCACTCCCTCCTTTTCTTTATTGTGGGGAGGATTATGGCAGTAAATGGACCCTTGTATGTCCTCTCTTAGATCTCACACTTATCCTGTGATAATATATGGCCTAGAGGCTCACTCCCTCCAGTGAGCCTGTCCAGGAGTGGGGTCAAGAAGGGGTTTGCTTGAGATGGGAGTATCTAGAGTTGACAATTGATATATGCCATTGGATGAAATGGTGTTTTCGTTCTATACCGTACCAGGGAGGGACGGTTCTAAGGAGACCAGATACTGGGCTATACCATTAATCCTGTTGACATAGCAGTTACTGTCTGATGTGTTTTATTGATATCTGTCATACAAAACTTAACCTTTGTGAACTGTTACTAAGTATCTGTGGTTTGTCAATGTACGTTGAAGGGGGTGTATCGTTGCTATAAAAGATCCCTGTAGCCATTCTGTAATCACCTCATTAAATGATTCATTCGAGAGAGTGCATTATTGGGGGTCAAGAACTTTTGCAAAAGTATCTTAAGTATTAAAGATGTAGTTTAACTCGGACTGGTGTGTTTGTAACTCCTCATTTGGTAATGCGGAAATTAGCCACCACACTGTACACACTTCATCAGTCTCTCATTCAGAATATGACAAGCACTTGATAATGCCTCGAATTTCCCAGCGGCATCCCATTTGTGTGGCCGTAATGCCCCCTAAAAAGAATCCATGCCTTTTGCGGGCCAGTGGCGGTTGTGCCTTTCAGCTAAATATAATAATTATAATTCCCTTCTCCCGGCTGCGTGCCTAAGCACCTCTCACTCACATGGCTCTCCGTCACGTGATCTCACAGGCTACAAGTGAAGACACGTGTCCTTATCCAATTCCGAGGCGCATATTGAAGATATTGGAAGAATTGTCCAACAAGATGAGCCTAACGAACAGCAAAATCACTAGCCTATGTCAATCTACTATCCCCCATAGTACAACAGCAGACCTATTCTATATCAATCTACTTTCCCCCATAGTACAACAGCAGACCTATTCTATATCAATCTACTTTCCCCCATAGTACAACAGCAGACCTATTCTATATAAATCTACTATCCCCCATAGTACAACAGTAGACCTATTCTATATAAATCTACTATCCCCCATAGTACAACAGCAGACCTATTCTATATAAATCTACTATCCCCCATAGTTCAACAGTAGACCTATTCTATATAAATCTACTATCCCCCATAGTTCAACAGTAGACCTATTCTATATAAATCTACTATCCCCCATAGTTCAACAGTAGACCTATTCTATATAAATCTACTATCCCCCATAGTTCAACAGTAGACCTATTCTATATAAATCTACTATCCCCCATAGTACAACAGTAGACCTATTCTATATAAATCTACTATCCCCCATAGTACAACAGTAGACCTATTCTATGCCAGAAAGGAATATTCCAAACATAGACTGGGACAGTTGCGGGATGTGAGATCCCACATTAATAAAACAATTAGCATCAAAAAACCTTTTTCACGCAATGTGGCTGACGCAACAGATCAGAACGTTTAGCTTAAAATGTTGATAAACTATTTAGGCTATTTCTTCACATTATAAGAGCAGCAATGAGCACACGGCAGTGGGCTATAAGAGCGAATGTTCAATTAGTGGGAAAACACCATTATCAAAAGTGACAGCAAATGCAATTATGCATGTAATGCTTTTATAAAGGTGCATTTTTATGGTGAAAATGATCTTCCCCCAAACTTAAAGCTCACGTGCTGCTTATGTATGTAGTAGGGCTCTACACCCCTTCTAAAGAGGATTAATGTGCTTCTTTTTAAGAAGTTTTGGCCACTTTAGTTGTGATACAAACCTTATCCGCTCCCGAGTTGCACAGCGGTTTAAGGCACTTAATCTCAGTGCTAGAGGCGTCACTACAGACCCTGGTTAGATTCCAGGCTGTATCACAACCGGCCATGATTGGGAGTCCCATAGGGCGGTGCACAATTGGCCCAGCGTCGTCCGGGTTTGGCCGGTGTAGGCCGTCATTGTAAATAAGAATTTGTTCTTAACTGACTTGCCTAGATAAATAAAGGTTAAATAAAATATATAATTCACAAGTGATAGGCTAATATTGTCAGCCATCAGACTATTAATTTAATCTTGTCTTTAAATATACTAAATAATATATGTGTGACATTTGTTTTGATTTAGAATGGACCATTATCGTGCAGCTGTCAGAACAGGGGACTGCAGGGAAAAATACATGTCATCTATGCACTTAAATAGCAAATGGAGGACGCTTTTCCCTGTGGTTTATTTTCATGCCAGCCAGGTAGGCTATACTCTTGTTGTAAAGGGAAGCAATGCGCTTACTATTAGGAAAGTTGAGAAATAAATATAGTAGGCCTAGCCTATAGAAAACTGATGGGACCCTCCTCTTTTTAATAGAGGCCATCACTGTTTTCTCCCGCAATTGCATAGCCTATAGAAATATTGTGCAACATGAGCTCTCATGAAGTGTTTGATTTAGATTTCCCATTACATTTACATTGATGTCAGAGTGATTAGAGGGACAATAGAGTGCTGAGTACCAGTCAGTTAGCTAGTTTGGTAGGTTACTAATGACCATCAGCAGCATCATAGCTTGGAGAAGCCTAATTACCGTGACTAAACGGTTACGTGGAATTTGACTGCCATCATGACTGCCGGTGTGGCGATAATACGTTCACCATAACAGCCCTGTGTGTGTGTGTGTGTGTGTGTGTGTGTAGACAGCCAACCTGAGAGTCAGGACCTCGATGTGGGGTATCTGGGTAAATATAGAGATCTAGAGAGAGGAGAGAGAGGGAGGAGAGAGAGGAAAGAGAGAGGGGATGGAGAGAGAGAGGATGGAGAGAGGAGGAGAGAGGGAGGGAGGAGAGAGGGAGGGGGGAGAGAGAGGGAGGGGGGAGAGAGAGGGAGGGGGGAGAGGATGGAGAGAGGGAGGATTGGAGAGAGGGAGGATGGAGAGAGGGAGGATGGAGAGAGGGAGGATGGAGAGAGAGAGCGGATGGAGAGAGAGGAGGAGAGAGAGGGAGGAGAGAGAGAGAATGGAGAGAGGACAGATGGCGGGAGGAGAGGGACAGAGAAGGAAGAAAGGAAAAACATTAGAGTTGAGACAAAGCTAACTAGTTAGCTAGCTAAACATGGGATTTTAAAATGATATCCTGTTAACCCAGAACAGCTAAAAAAAAATAGTGAAATTGAGAATACACAAGCATACTCACGTCTGTCAAGTTGCAGCCCCTGAAAGAGAAAGACAAAACATTGGACACATTGAGAAATGAGAACGGTCAGCGAACTAGCATCCAACCAGTCGCATATCGGAGAGTTAGCTAACCCATGTAGCCTCCCAACCTACCAGCAGTTGAGTTTCTTCACACTGTCCAGATCCGAGGCTTTGGCTTTGGCCAGGACCAACTTCCGTGTTAGCTTCATACTGCGGACATGTTGTGTGATGATTAAACTAATCTCTAATAACCAATTATCGATCGAAACTAAAGTATCGTGGCAATTCAGCAGCTCCCATCGGATAATTTATAGCTAGCATAGCTAGCCTAGCACACCTACAGGACCAGCAACGCATATGTGTGTAGTCTGAACGGGCGGACTACCGCGGTGTCCATAGTTACCGAGTTACCATCCGGTTAACTATGTCCACAAACAAACACAAACATACACAACAGATGGAAAGGTAACAGATAAACTTTAGAGGAGATGGGGTGGGGGAAAACTCCATTAAACTCGGCCATACATCGTCAGTGTGTCCCGCGGTGCATTCTGGGACGAGGATATTATTATGACTTCCGGCAACAACAAGTTCAACATGATGGATATTTTTTTTTCTTTTTTTTACTAGATGTGAAATAATTCAATTGTTCTCTGTAATATCGTATCGTTTTGTAATCGTGATATTTACGTACTTTCGAGGAAAAAGGAAAATAATCAGGTTTGTCGACGTGCTAGTCGGGAACTAGGAAAATATATTCTGACTTGTTAATAGATCTGGTTATTTCTGACTAGGACGACAACATACCCTGACTTTGACAAGGAATTTTTTTATTTTACAAAACTGTGCTTTTTGTGTTGAGCATCCAGAAACAGTTTTGTATTTATTTTGGCAGTGTCTACATGTAAAAAAATTTTTTTTTAAATGATGGAAATATATTCGTAGTTTTATCATTGTTAATATTCTTGATGACTTTTATTTTATGGGAGAATGTGCTGCTCGGTTTCCTTTAACAATAATAAGGATAAAGAAAAACAATTTTACCTGCATATTTCCATTACGGAACACTTACTCTATGAAGTGTGCAATAAGTAAATGTGCCTTTGCACTCCTTCTAAACAACGCATTTTGTTTTTTACTTTGGTAAAGTCTACAAAACGCAGTCCACTCTGTTCATAACATATTATAGTTTTGGGAACAGAAAACTGCATGGAGATCAAATGTTTCATCAATGAGAAAATTAGCAGAATGTCGTCCAAAATCAATCTCGCTCCATCTTCTCCTACTTCCGGCCACTGGACTTCCTCTCATCACCATATTTGGTAGTGAGTGGAAACAGGAAGCGGATGCTTCACATTTATACATCCGGTGAAATATCTGTCTCCATTGTTCCATCTGTGGTTCCGGGTTGCAAACCTCAATCTCTAGGAGGGAGGAGTTGAGGTCATCGGAAAGCTGGACTCAAGAACCTTTTCTAAATAGAGATAAATAGTAATGTCGTATTTTTGTAGGCACTAACTCCGCCATGCTTCTTAGGACAAAGCCTATGGAGAAAATTAATTAACACCGAAAATAAGGTCTGTGGTGAACACAGGAGATCTGATACAGATCACTAACCTCTAGGTGTCTGTGGTGAATACAGGAGATCTGATACAGATCACTAACCTCTAGGTGTCTGTGGTGAATACAGGAGATCTGATACAGATCACTAACCTCTAGGTGTCTGTGGTGAATACAGGAGATCTGATACAGATCACTAACCTCTAGGTGTCTGTGGTGAATACAGGAGATCTGATACAGATCACTAACCTCTAGGTGTCTGATACAGATCACTAACCTCTAGGTGTCTGTGGTGAACACAGGAGATCTGATACAGGGGGCGGCAGGTAGCCTAGTGGTTAGAGTGGAGGGGCGGCAGGTAGCCTAGTGGTTAGAGTGGAGGGGCTGCAGGTAGCCTAGTGGTTAGAGTGGAGGGGCTGCAGGTAGCCTAGTGGTTAGAGTGGAGGGGCTGCAGGTAGCCTAGTGGTTAGAGTGGAGGGGCTGCAGGTAGCCTAGTGGTTAGAGTGGAGGGGCGGCAGGTAGCCTAGTGGTTAGAGTGTAGAGGAGGCAGGTAGCCTAGTGGTTAGAGTGGAGGGGCTGCAGGTAGCCTAGTGGTTAGAGTGGAGGGGCTGCAGGTAGCCTAATGGTTAGAGTGGAGGGGCGGCAGGTAGCCTAGTGGTTAGAGTGTAGAGGAGGCAGGTAGCCTAGTGGTTAGAGTGGAGGGGCTGCAGGTAGCCTAGTGGTTAGAGTGGAGGGGAGGCAGGTAGCCTAGTGGTTAGAGTGGAGGGGCGGCAGGTAGTCTAGTGGTTAGAGTGGAGGGGCGGCAGGTAGCCTAGTGGTTAGAGTGGAGGGGCGGCAGGTAGCCTAGTGGTTAGAGCGGAGGGGCGGCAGGTAGCCTAGTGGTTAGAGTGGAGGGGTGGCAGGTAGCCTAGTGGTTAGAGTGGAGGGGCGGCAAGTAGCCTAGTGGTTAGAGTGTAGGGGCGGCAGGTAGCCTAGTGGTTAGAGTGTAGGGGCGGCAGGTAGCCTAGTGGTTAGAGTGGAGGGACGGCAGGTAGCCTAGTGGTTAGAGTGGAGGGGCTGCAGGTAGCCTAGTGGTTAGAGTGTTGGGCCAGTAACTGAAAGGTTGTGAGATTGAATCCCTGAGCTGACAAGGTAAAAATCTGTTCTTAACTGACTTGTGTAGTTAAATAAAGATAAAATATAAAAGCCAGGTAATGGATGTAGTGGCTCATTACCGCCCTCTGCTGGATCACTGAGATTACACCATGAAATACCACTGACTTTTACAGTGGTTCATGTTGTTGGAAAGTCTATTTTGCCGGCTCCTTATTGTACTGTCAACTACAGTAAGATTACTGATTTGTAAATACAGAGCACAGCCAAAGACAGGTTTAGAAAGTCTGTGGCACAACCATGGAGAGAACCATACAGAGAACCATGCAGAGAACCATGGAGAGAACCATACAGAGAACCATGCAGAGAGCCATGGAGAGAACCATGCAGAGAGCCATGGAGAGAACCATGGAGAGAACCATACAGAGAACCATGCAGAGAACCATGGAGAGAACCATACAGAGAACCATGCAGAGAACCATGCAGAGAACCATGGAGAGAACCATGCAGAGAGCCATGGAGAGAACCATGCAGAGAACCATAGAGAGAACCATACAGAGAACCATGCAGAGAACCATGGAGAGAACCATACAGAGAACCATGCAGAGAACCATGGAGAGAACCATACAGAGAACCATGCAGAGAGCCATGGAGAGAACCATACAGAGAACCATGCAGAGAGCCATGGAGAGAACCATACAGAGAACCATGCAGAGAACCATGCAGAGAACCATGGAGAGAACCATGCAGAGAGCCATGGAGAGAACCATGCAGAGAACCATAGAGAGAACCATGCAGAGAACCATGCAGAGAACCATGGAGAGAACCATACAGAGAACCATGCAAAGAACCATGGAGAGAACCATACAGAGAACCATGCAAAGAGCCATGGAGAGAACCATACAGAGAACCATGCAAAGAGCCATGGAGAGAACCATACAGAGAACCATGCAGAGAACCATGCAGAGAACCATACAGAGAACCATGCAGAGAACCATGCAGAGAACCATGGAGAGAACCATGCAGAGAGCCATGCAGAGAACCATGCAAAGAACCATGGACAGAACCATGGAGAGAACCATGCAGAGAACCATGGAGAGAACCATACAGAGAACCATGCAGAGAACCATGCAGAGAACCATGCAGAGGACCATGCAGAGAACCATTGAGAGAATCATGCATAGAACCATAAATAGAACCATGCAGAGAACCATGCAGAGAACCACGGAGAGAACCACGCGGAGAACCACACGGAGAACCATGGAGAGAACCATGCAGAGAACCATAGAGAGAACCATGCAGAGAACTATGGAGAGAACCATAGAGAGAACCATGCAGAGAACCATAGAGAGAACCATGCAGAGAACTTTGGAGAGAACCATAGAGAGAACCATAGAGAGAACATTGGAGAGAGCCATGCAGAGAACCATGGAGAGAACCATGGAGAGAACATTGGAGAGAGCCATGCAGAGAACCATGGAGAGAACCATGGAGAGAACATTGGAGAGAGCCATGCAGAGAACCATGGAGAGAACCTTGGAGAGAACCTTGGAGAGAACATTGGAGAGAGCCATGGAGAGAACCATGGAGAGAACATTGGAGAGAGCCATGCAGAGAACCATGGAGAGAACCATGGAGAGAACCATGCAGAGAACGCAACTTTCTCCACCCGGAACTTTTGCTTTTGTGACATAATGGTGATCTCTCCTATAGACACACACACACAATCACACAGTGGGGAGAACAAGTATTATGTTACTCTGCCGATTTTGCAGGTTTTCCTACTTACAAAGCATGTAGAGGTCTGTAATTTTTATCATAGGTACACTTCAACTGTGAGAGACGGAATCTAAAACAAAAATCCAGAAAATCACATTGTATGATTTTAAGTAATTAATTTGCATGTATGATAAATATTACAGACCTCTACATGCTTTGTAAGTAGGAAAACCTGCAAAATCGGCAGTGTATCAAATACCAGCCACAGCACTGAGCCTACAGTTTAACAGGAAGAGTAGTTGCTCCCTTGGCAGGAACTAATGGGGATCCATAATAAACCCCAGGAAGAGTAGCTGCTGCCTTGGCAGGAACTAATGGGGATCCATAATAAACCCCAGGAAGAGTAGCTGCTGCCTTGGCAGGAACTAATGGGGATCCATAATAAACCCCAGGAAGAGTAGCTGCTGCCTTGGCAGGAACTAATGGGGATCCATAATAAACCCCAGGAAGAGTAGTTGCTCCCTTGGCAGGAACTAATGGGGATCCATAATAAACCCCAGGAAGAGTAGCTGCTCCCTTGGCAGGAACTAATGGGGATCCATAATAAACCCCAGGAAGAGTAGCTGCTGCCTTGGCAGGAACTAATGGGGATCCATAATAAACCCCAGGAAGAGTAGCTGCTCCCTTGGCAGGAACTAATGGGGATCCATAATAAACCCCAGGAAGAGTAGCTGCTGCCTTGGCAGGAACTAATGGGGATCCATAATAAACCCCAGGAAGAGTAGCTGCTGCCTTGGCAGGAACTAATGGGGATCCATAATAAACCCCAGGAAGAGTAGCTGCTGCCTTGGCAGGAACTAATGGGGATCCATAATAAACCCCAGGAAGAGTAGCTGCTGCTTTGACAGGAACTAATGGGGATCCATAATAAACCCCAGGAAGAGTAGCTGCTGCCTTGGCAGGAACTAATGGGGATCCATAATAAACCCCAGGAAGAGTAGCTGCTGCTTTGGCAGGAACTAATGGGGATCCATAATAAACCCCAGGAAGAGTAGCTGCTGCCTTGGCAGGAACTAATGGGGATCCATAATAAACCCCAGGAAGAGTAGCTGCTGCCTTGGCAGGAACTAATGGGGATCCATAATAAACCCCAGGAAGAGTAGCTGCTGCTTTGGCAGGAACGGAAGAGTAGCTGCTGCTTTGGCAGGAACTAATGGGGATCCATAATAAACCCCAGGAAGAGTAGCTGCTGCCTTGGCAGGAACTAATGGGGATCCATAATAAACCTCAGGACAGGTAGCTGCTGCCTTGGCAGGAACTAATGGGGATCCATAATAAACCCCAGGAAGAGTACCTGCTGCCTTGGCAGGAACTAATGGGGATCCATAATAAACCCCAGGAAGAGTAGCTGCTGCCTTGGCAGGAACTAATGGGGATCCATAATAAACCCCAGGAAGAGTAGCTGCTGCCTTGGCAGGAACTAATGGGGATCCATAATAAACCCCAGGAAGAGTAGCTGCTGCCTTGGCAGGAACTAATGGGGATCCATAATAAACCCCAGGAAGAGTAGCTGCTGCCTTGGCAGGAACTAATGGGGATCCATAATAAACCCCAGGAAGAGTAGCTGCTGTCTTGGCAGGAACTAATGGGGATCCATAATAAACCCCAGGAAGAGTAGCTGCTGCCTTGGCAGGAACTAATGGGGATCCATAATAAACCCCAGGAAGAGTAGCTGCTGTCACGTCCTGACCAGTATAGAGGATTATTTGTATTATTTGGTCAGGGCGTGGCAGAGGTATGTTTGTTTTGTATGGTGTTTTTTTTTGTGTATAGCTTAGAGGGGTGTGTTATTTATGTGTTCCGGGGTTTTGTGGTGTATGTTTTAGTATGAGTAGGTTCTAGATTAAGTTTTCTATGTGCAGGTTTGGTTGCTGGACTCTCAATTGGAGGCAGGTGTTTCTAGTTTCCTCTGATTGGGAGTCCTATAAATAGGTGTGTGTTTTGTTTGTCACTTGTGGGTAGTTGTATGTTAGCACTGCTTTTGTTTAGCCTGCGACACTGTTCCTGTCATGAGTTTTGTTTAGTGTTTTTTCCCCTCGTGGTCACATTTAAAATAAATGATGATGAGCACGCAATCCGCTGCATATTGGTCCACTTTGTCCGACAGCAATTTCAACATATCTTCTGACGAAGAGGAATGTGACAGCTGCTTTGGCAGGAACCAATGGGGATCCATAATAAACCCCAGGAAGAGTAGCTGCTGCCTTGGCAGGAACTAATGGGGATCTATAATAAATACAGTCTATGGACAAGCAGACTGCAATCTATGATTTGGTTACCCACTGCCATCAACAGATAATGTTTCCTGTGCTGAGTCTTGTGTCGCATACAACTTTCCACCTGAGTAAACAGGGATCATCCCTGCTTCCAACCTGTTTCTAGCAATAGCCTGTCTCCCCATCTCATGTCATTACTGTCTGAATAAAGTGTCAAACCACCTACAAAATATGTTTTAAAAAAAATATTAGCATACTTAAAATGTCTTCCCCCAAAAATCGCTAAGTAACAATTCGTCTAATTCTGAGTTTTCATTTAATGTTCAAAACATCTTGAATACACCTGACCTGGGGTTTTTATTCCCAAAAATTCCACCCTGGCTTTAAAACAGTAAACATTTCGCCCCATTTAGGGGTTGTCCTAGGGGGAAGTGAAATTCACATAGCAAATCTCACTCCAATCAATCAATCAATCAAATGTATTTATAAAGCCCTTTTTACATCAGCAGATGTCACAAAGTGCTGTACAAAAACCCAGCCTAAAACGCCAAACAGCAAGCAATGCAGATGTAGAAGCACAGTGGCTAGGAAAAACTCCCTAGAAAGGCCAAAAACCTAGGAAGAAACCTAGAGAGGAACCAGGCTATGAGGGGTGGCCAGTCCTCTTCTGGCTGTGCCGGGTGGAGATTATAACAGAACATGGCCTAGATGTTCAAATGTTCATAGATGACCAGCAGGGTCAGATAATTATAATCACAGTGGTTGTAGATGTAACCGGTGTGAAATGGCTAGCTAGTTGGCGGGGCGCATTCTAATAGCATTTAAATCGGTGACGTCACTCGCTCTGAGACCTTAAGTAGTTGTTCCCCTTGCTCTGCAAGGGCCGCGGCTTTTGTGGAGCGATTGGTAATGATGCTTTGTGGGGTGTCAGTTGTTGATGTGTGCAGAGGGTCCCTGGTTCAAGCCCAGGAAGGGGTGAGGAGAGGGACGAAAGCTATACTGTTACATAGAGGGTGTAAATGTCAGTTGGCTTTTCATAGCCAATCATTCAGAGTTAGAGACAGCAGGTGCGGTAGAGAGAGAGTCCAAAACTGCAGGTCCGGGACAAGGTAGCACGTCCGGTGAACAGGTCAGGGTTCCATAGCCGCAGGCAGAACAGTTGAAACTGGAGCAGCAGCATGACCAGGTGGACTGGGGACAGCAAGCTTTCTTTAAAAGTGGGCAGCACTTAAGTCCAAATGTAAAAATATATATTTAAAAAAGTACAGCTTTTATAACATTTAACAAATATTAATTATATTTGTTTTTTGTGATATTTAATTTGGCAGATAGTGTGCAAAGCTGTCATCAAGGAAAAGGGTGGCTACTTTCAAGAATCTCAAATATAAAATATATTTTAATTTAACACTTTTTTGGTTCCTACATGATTCCATATGTGTTATTTTATAGTTTTGATGTCTTCACTATTATTCTACAATGTAGAAAATAGTAAAAATGAAGAAAAATCCTTGAATGAGTAGGTGTTCTAAAACTTTTGACTGGTTGTGTGTATATATATATATATATATATATAAAACTGGGTGGTTCGAGCCCTGAATGCTAATTGGCTGACAGCTGTGGTATATCAGACCGAATACCACGGGTTTGACAAAACATTTATTTTTACTGCTCTAATTATGTTGGTAACCAGTTTATAACAGCAATAAGACACCTTGGGAGTTTGTGGTATATCGCCAATATACCACAGCTAAGGGCTGTATCCAGGCACTCCGCATTGCATCGTGCTTAAGAACAGCCCTTAGCCGTGGTATATTGGCCATATACCACACCCCCTCGGGCCTTACTGCTTATATATATATATATATATATATATATACAGCTTTTAGGACATTATTAACATTATAATCCTGTGTGTAGCATGGCTTTAATATACATGGACAGTTTGGTTATTTTATTCATTTATTTTAATTTGCTTCAAGAAAAACTGTATCTGGCTGTTTTTTTGTCTAATTATAGGAAAACAAAACAACATTTTACTAGATCTATATTCCTCTAGTGATTGATCACTTGTAGATCCAAAATTAAATCTTAAAATATTTTTTACACTTTTTAATTTGTAACTACTTTTCCCCCCTCTCTCAGCTGGGCCCCAGGACAGCGCCGACATCCCACAATGCAGCGCGTTCCGCAGGGGTAAACCGCGCCGCGACCTCAGCTCTTCCTCTTTGGACCAACGTCTCCTCAGCAACAATGGTGAGACCAAAATGTTCTCGTCCTAATCCAAACCAATCTATCTAATCCAAGGCGAATTCATTCATCTGATGACCTGTATATATATTTCGTCATTAGATAACACAAGTTATTACAGATATTATTGTGAACAAAAATGCCAAAATAAATATATTTTTTGTTTTTAATGTGTGTGTTCGCATACGTGAAAGTCGTAGCAATGGCCGCCTAGTATGTGCATGGCTTTCGGCTTGGCGTCAGGTTTCTGGCTGGCTGAAACCGAGTGTACTGTTAGCAACTACAGCGGTGTGTGTTTTTGTAATATTGCAGCAGTCACCAGACCTAAACCATGGTCCATGTCAATAACTCGTTAAGCAAGCAGCTAGCTTTTTCTAGCATGCTAATCTGAGAAAGGCTAGTTGCTAGGCTACACTCCCATTCCGTCCTCGCTGCAGGCGGCGTGGCTAATGCTAGTTAGCTAACTAATGGTCGGAGATGCTAGCTAATGGTCGGAGATGCTAGCTAGCTAACTAATGGTGGGAGATGCTAGCTGGCTAACTAATGGTGGGAGATGCTAGCTGGCTAACTAATGTTCGGAGATGCTAGGTAAGTAATGTTTGGAGATGCTAGCTAACTAATGTTTGGAGATGCTAGCTAACTAATGTTTGGAGATGCTAGCTAACTAATGTTTGGAGATGCTAGCTAACTAATGTTTGGAGATGCTAGCTAACTAATGTTTGGAGATGCTAGCTAACTAATGGTCGGAGATGCTAGCTAACTAATGTTTGGAGATGCTAACTAATGGTCGGAGATGCTAGCTAACTAATGTTCGGAGATGCTAGCTAACTAATGTTCGGAGATGCTAGCTAACTAATGGTCGGAGATGCTAGCTAACTAATGGTCGGAGATGCTAGCTAACTAATGGTCGGAGATGCTAGCTAACTAATGGTCGGAGATGCTAGCTAACTAATGGTCGGAGATGCTAGCTAACTAATGGTCGGAGATGCTAGCTAACTAATGTTTGGAGATGCTAGCTAACTAATGGTCGGAGATGCTAGCTAACTAATGGTCGAATGGTCGGAGATGCTAGCTTACTAATGTATGGAGATGCTAGCTAACTAATGTATGGAGATGCTAGCTAACTAATGTATGGAGATGCTAGCTAACTAATGTATGGAGATGCTAGCTAACTAATGTTCGGAGATGCTAGCTAACTAATGGTCGGAGATGCTACTTAAGTAATGTATGGAGATGCTAACTAACCGTAAGTAACATTATTCCAGAGTTTGGTTGTCGGACGTTGGCTGTTCGTCTTCTGCATTCTCTATGCCGAGAAATCAAATGGGACTAAGGCTAACTTGGCTAATCGCTAACTTTATGGCTCTGCAATGTTGCTTAGGAAGAGACTCGTTGCCTTGGCTGAATGTTTTAGCATTGCCTGTGTATTAGATATCTAGCTGTGTTTTGGGAGGGCTACTTCCTATCACAGTAAAGTGGGATTTTCTAACTTGAGAGAGTCGTGTATGGATAATTGTATTTTTATGATTTGTCTTCCTCAGGCTAAGCGCACCAAGAAGGTGGGGATTGTGGGTAAATACGGCACGCGTTATGGCGCTTCGCTCAGGAAGATGGTGAAGAAGATTGAGATCAGCCAGCACGCCAAGTACACCTGCTCCTTCTGTGGCAAGGTACAGTCCTGCAGAACTGTTACTGATGTGTTAATAACAACACAGAACGGGGGTTAATAACAATACAGAACGGGGGTTAATAACAGCACTTAATTGTTTTAAATCTTCAGACTAAGATGAAGAGGAGGGCTGTTGGTATCTGGCACTGTGGGTCCTGCATGAAGACTGTTGCTGGAGGTGCATGGACATACAAGTAAGTAGCGCTGTGTGGGTGAGAGGGTCTGGGCTGTGGGTGAGGGGGGCTGTGGGTGATCATCCCCTGGTTGATTCTCCCTCTCAGATCTGCCAATTTGTAAGTCGCTCTGGATAAGAGCGTCTGCTAAATGACATAAATGTTTGCTGTCCTTCCTCTAGCTCTCCAGACTAGAATTAGCCGGTAACGTTTTACGTTTTAGTCATTTAGCAGATGCTCTTATGCAGAGCAACTTCCAGTTAGTGCATTCATCTTCCGATGGCTAGGTGAGCTTCACGTCAGTCATAGTAAGAGGGAACAGTCAGGTGCTGCAGGTCACAAGAGGCTTTCTGGGGGGGGTTTCGTGTGCTTTTGGAAGATGTCCTTGCTTCATGAGGAAGCTGATAAACACCGTTGAGGTGACAGGACAGAAAGGAGCTTTGGTTTCGCGGGAGCTGCCCTCCTGTAGGGTTGGGAGGTCCAAGAGACCTAAGGTGGCAGAACGGAGTGCTCGGGTTAGTGTTTAGGGTTTGAGCAGAGCCTGAAGGTAGAGCGGGTCCTCTTGCTCCTCAGGGGGGAATCAGAAGGCTATATGGCTATAGTTTAGTGGCTTCCTGTCCGTCCGTCATCTGCGCCGATCTGGAAACACTGTTACAGCAGGACTGGAACTAAAGCCTGCACCCTCAATAGTCCATCCTTGGTCTAATGCTGTTTTCACATGTCTCTCACTCTTAGAGAAGGTCAGAAGAATCAGATCAGCGTTGGAAATATAGTGGGGCACTTTTCAATGGCGGCCAAGGAACAGTGGGTTAACTGCCTTGTTCAGGGGGCAGAACGATGGATTTTTACCTTGTCAGCTCAGATAGTCGATCTTGCAAACTTTCGGTTACTAGTCCAATGCTCTAACCACTAGGCTACGCTGCCGCCCCATCTAGTGTTGTAGCAGCAGAGTAGTGTTCAGAGGGTTGGAATGTTGCATTTTCTGTGACTGACTGTTTTGTAATGTCTCAACCTTCTACACCGAAAATATAAACCCAACATGTAAAGTGTTCCATACACACAAAAAGCTGATTTCTCTCACACTTGGTGCACATGTTTGTTTACATCGCTGTTAGTGAGCATTTGTCCTTTGCCAAGATCATCCATCCACCTGATGGGCACGCTGAAGAAGTGTGCTCTCGTGACTGAAACCCTGGTTTCAACTGTACCGGGCATGTGGCAGACAGCGTGTATGGTGTCGTGTGGATGAGTGGTTTGCTGATGTTAACGTTGTGAGCAGAGTGCTGCCCCGTGGTGGGGTTATGGTATGGGGCAGGCATAAACTACCGACAACAAACACAATTGCTTTTTATTGATGGGAATTTGAATGCACAGAGATACCGTGACGAGATCCAGAGGCCCATTGTCGTGCCATTCATCCACCGCCATCACCTCTTCAGTATGATAATACACAGCCCCGTGTCGCAAGGATCTGTACACAATTCCTGGAGGCTAAAATGTCCCAGTTCTTCCATGGCCTGCATACTTACCAGACATGTCACATGTTAAGCATGTTTGGGATGCTCTGGATTGACGTGTAAGACAGCGTGTTCCAGTTCCCACCAATATCCAGCAACTTCACACAGCCATTGAAGAGGAGTGAGACAACAGGCCACAACCAAAAGCCTGATCAACTCTATGCAAAGGAGATGTCGCGCCAGGTACTGACTGGTTCTGATCCACACCCCTACCATTTTTAGGGTATCTGTGACCAACAGATGCATATCTGAAATCCATAGATTAGGGCCCAATTTTATTTCAATTGACTGATTTCCTTACATGAACTACCTCGGTAAAGTCTTTTGAAATGGTCTGGGGTTTTTTTCAGTGTGACTGTACCACTGGGACATGACTGTTGGGAGAAGATGGAGTCATGTAGCCCTGTTGAAATAGTTTGGGAGCACATTTTTCCTTCAAAGTTTTGTAGGCAGGACTCAGCCATCTATCCAGTCATATCAGTTCAGTGTTTTGTCCTAGGAACGAGGTGCCAGTAGTTTTGAGTTCTAGCAGTGTTTCCGCTGCAGTCATTTTAGCTGTGGCGCTTCACAAAATCCACTACGCCCCCCAAAAAATATGGAAGAACCAGGCAGCCCCATAGTTTATCTATTCACCAAGTCGGCTGGCTTGTTCTATGCGTGAGAATAGCCTGCTACTAATTTGTGAGTCATGATTTAGGCTAATAAAATGAACTGAGCGCTCAATGCATGGCTAAGTGCGTTTAGAGAAGGACTAGGCTATATCCCATTTCTTTGCATGGGGAGAAATGTGACCTAAACACATTAAATGTAATTCTCCTACACTTTGACTGTAGACGTTTAGTATAACTTGGTTTTAATCCAACGCGTTACAGGGTAGCCTACACTGCTGACATTGACAAACAGATTCACACACACACATTTTGTTACGTTATGACGCTACAAGCTTGGCATCCCTGTATTTGTGGAGTTTCTCCCATTCTTCTCTGCAGATCCTCTCAAGCTATGTCAGGTTGGATGGGGAGCATCGCTGCACTGCTATGTTCAGGTCTCTCCAGAGATGTTTGATCGGGTTCAAGCCCGGGCTCTGGCTGGACCACTCAAGGACATTCAGAGACTAAAGGGGTCTTAAAATTCAGAATAAAATAGCTAAATTACCTTAAAACAATCCCATATAGCTTAGTAGAACCCCCCCCACCTTTGGCTTAGACTCGTGTGGGTAAAAAAGAAAATTGGATGGCTGTCAATCCTATTTATATGTAGCTACCTTGACTGGATGGTAGACCACATGCGCCCGGATGCAACGCTTTGGAAAATCTATAAACTTTAATTAAAAAAAAACAACTGTTTTGATTCGTACCCAGACATAAGGACCATTCCACCCGTGAATAAATACTATGGTCAGAAATGCAGATCTTTGACCGTGAGAAAACAACTGAACTAAGTGAGCTAGCTGTTTACAGAACAGCAACAATTTAAACTTTTTTTACCAAGATAGTTTTATATAAGGAAATTAGTCGATTGAAATGCATTCATAAAGCCTTAGTCTATGGATTTCACATGACTGGGCAGGGGTGCAGCCATGGGTAGGCCTTGGATGGCATAGGCCCCCCCCCCCCCCCCCCCCCCGGATAATCCCGCAGGTGAAGAAACCGGATGTGGATGTTCTGGGCTGGCGTGGTTACACATGGTTGTGAGGCAAGTTGGACATGCTGCCAAATTCTCTAAAATGACATTAGAGGCAGCTTATGGTAGACAAATTAACATTTTAATTCTCTGGCAACAGCTCTGGTGGACATTCTTGCAGTCAGCGTGACAATTGCAGGCTCCCTCAACTTCAGACATCTGTGCCGTTGTGTGACAAGACTGCACGTTTTAGCTGCCTTTTTATTGTCCCCAGCACAAGGTGCACCTGTGTAATGATCATGCTGTTTAATCAGCTTCTTGATATGCCACACCTGTCAGATTATCTTGGCAAAGGAGAAATGCTCACTAACGGGGATGTAAACAAATTTGTGCAGAAAATGAAAGCTTTTTGTGCGTATAGTTAATGTCAGGATTTGTTTATTTTTTTGCTCATGAAACATGGGACCGACACTTTACATGTTGCATTTTTATTTATTTTTGTTCGGTGTAAATTGTTCCTCTCTGTACTGAATCATTGTTCCCCTCTGTGTTCCAGCACGACGTCTGCAGTCACAGTGAAGTCGGCCATCAGGAGACTGAAGGAGCTGAAGGACCAGTAGAGAGTTACTGGAGGACCAGGCTGTGGAGTTTAACCCGAGCTGGACGCTGCCTCATCAAACATCCACCACAATAAAAAGCAGTCAAGAGAGGAACGCCTGAGTCTCTGTTACTATGTTGTCTTGCTGATTTATTTCTACATTTTAGACATTTAGCAGACTCTGATCCAGAGACACTACAGTAGTGAGTCATTTAGCAGACTCTGATCCAGAGCCACTACAGTAGTGAGTCATTTAGCAGACTCTCTCATCCAGAGCCACTACAGTAGTGAGTCATTTAGCAGACTCTCTGATCCAGAGCCACTACAGTAGCGAGTCATTTAGCAGACTCTGATCCAGAGCCACTACAGTAGTGAGTCATTTAGCAGACTCTGATCCAGAGATACTACAGTAGTGAGTCATTTAGCAGACTCTGATCCAGAACCACTACAGTAGTGAGTCATTTAGCAGACTCTGATCCAGAACCACTACAGTAGTGAGTCATTTAGCAGACTCTGATCCAGAGATACTACAGTAGTGAGTCATTTAGCAGACTCTGATCCAGAACCACTACAGTAGGGAGTCATTTAGCAGACTCTGATCCAGAGCCACTACAGTAGGGAGTCATTTAGCAGACTCTGATCCAGAGCCACTACAGTAGTGAGTCATTTAGCAGACTCTCTGATCCAGAGCCACTACAGTAGGGAGTCATTTAGCAGACTCTGATCCAGAGCCATAACAGATGACTTTCTCTCTTGCGTCAAAGGTTAAAAAAGTTTTAATAGAATGCGATCGGATTACCATATAATTGGCATTCACATAACTCATAGGTTTTCCACGGGATATTGGAAATGTAATCAAAGTTTACTGGGGGACAACTTATTTTTAACTAAGACAAAATAATTTATAACTAACTATAACACATTTTTCCATTATTATATAGGTTCAGCAAATCCCCTTATTGTTTGGGATACCTTTAAATGTACCTTCAGAGGACATTCAATATTCATCAATAATAAAAAAGCTGTTTCTGGCTAATGAGACAATACCAACAAGGGAAATCCATGAACTAATAGTACAGACGGCAAAAACTATACTACAGTTACAAAATAAGTTAGAGGAAAAACAAAAAGAACTTGAGGAACTTATATTCAAGAATGATCTAATGTAATCTATTACATAAAGCAACCTGGATGGAATATGGAGAAAAATGCACAAAATTCTTCCTGAATCTCCAATACAGGAACGCTAACAAAAAGCATTTGCAGAAACTTGTTACTGAAGACGGAGTCATCTATGATTCTCTGAATGATATTTTAAAAGAGGAAGCTAAATATTTTAGGCGGATGTTCTCTTTTCCGCCCCATCCTCTCCCACTGAATAAAGATTACGGTAAGGAATTCTTTCCAAATAATATAGAAAATGAACAGATGTACAGAAAGATCAGTGCGAAGGCCAAATTACAGAGGAAGAAATTTGAGGCTATTAAATCCTTTCAGTCTGGAAAAACCCCAGGGCTTGAAGGCATACCGGTAGAGGTATATCAAGCCTTTTGTGATATATTAAAAGCTCCATTGTTCAATTGTTTTAACTACTATAGAAATGGTAGTCTGTCAGGTACTCGGCAGGAAGGTCTGATTTCTCTATTATTAAAACAAGACCCAGTCTATCTAAAAAAATTGGACGCCCCCTTACACTTCAATGTCACGATTCAAAAATACTAGTGAAATGCATAGCACTCAGAATTAAAAGGGTTTTACCAGGTACTGTTCATCCTGATCAGACAGGTTTTTTACATGGATGATACATTGGAGATAATATAGGACAACTACTAGAAATAATAGAACATCATGAAACATATAAGAAGCCTGAAATGGTATTTATATTGGATTTTGAAAAGGCATTTGATAAAGTAAGACTGGATTTTGTTTTTAAATGCCTGGATTTTTTTCACTTCGGTGATTCTCTTATAAAATGGTTTAAAATAATGTATAGCAATCCCAGGTGTAAAATAGTAAATAACGGCTACTTCTCAGAGAGTTTTGAATTGTCAAGAGGAGTTAAACAAGGGACTCAAGTTTTATATTAAGTCCGCAAGCTACATCCATGCAATGTCTCATTGAAGATCTAGATAACTTTTCTGTACTCTCTGGACTAAATAAAACCTAATTATAATAAGTGTACAATATTACGTATTGGATCTTAAAAAATACAACTTTTACATTACCCTGCAGTTAACCTATAAAATGGGCTGATGGTGAAGTAGACATACTTGGTATTCACATCACAAAATATATAAATGAGCTCTCCACAATGAATTTCAATAGAAAACTTGTAAGAATAGACAAGATCCTGCAACCATGGAGAGGTAAATACCTGTCTATGGAAAAATGGACCCAATTCATATTCATTATATAGATAGTCACGCTTTATTTTGTCTGGTTTAGCGTCCCAGATAAAGCAAAATATTTTTTGCTCATATTATTTGAAAAACGAATAATCAGGAGTTGGCAGTACCTTATTAAATATTATTAAATATAAAAGCACTCAACCTCTCTCTAAAAGCTTCACTTATTCAAAAGTTTTACTTGAACCCTAAATGGTTCTCAAGTGGATTACTAAGAAGAGCTCATCCATTGTTTAAAAATTGCCTAATTGAAAATGAAACCTTTTTTCAATGTATCTCTCTTTTTCAAACAAGCATTGTAGACCTGGCTACAATTTCAATTTCATCCCCCTGAAAAGATAGAACAAATATTATGGCTGAACTCAAATGTGCTGGTTGATAAAATAATTGTACAGGAAGGTCTGCTCAATCCAAGAGTACAACCAATTTATTACAAATTATTATTATATTACTGCCCCAAAAAAGGAGGAGGGAGGAGGTAGGGAACTGGTCTGTCTGCCCAATATAAAGGATCAAAACTTGCGGCGGAATGAACATAGCCTAAATAGGAAAGTATACCAGTTTCATTTGAGGACCAGGATGTTGAGAACTGTGCCATACAGATTGCATAATAGTTGGGAAGAGATTTTTGATGTCCCGATTCCATGGTACTGAGTGTATGAGTTGATATATAAAACAACGCAAGATTCAAGACTTCGTGCTTTTCAGCTAAAATTATTATATAGAATTGTTGCCACCAACAAAATGTTGCATATTTGAGGCATAAAATCATCGAAGCTCTGCAGATTGTGTTGTGAAGATACAGAACCAACAGACCATTTATTTTGGTATTGCCCTCAGGTAGCCTGTTTCTGGTCTCAGGCTCAGGAATGGCTGAAAATGCAGAACATTGATCTAAAATTGACCCTAGAAATAGTACTGTTAGGAGATGTGGAGAGACCGTGTCAGTCAATTACTAATATACTAATACTCTTAGTAAAAGTAGTTATCTTCAACTCGCAATCTGTGGATTCGATTAGATGGATTGAAACAATTGAAAAAATTTAAATACATTTTAATATATAAATTTCTACACAGGATAGGAGTTTACAGGTTTTAATACACAGGAGTTTACAGGTTTTAATACACAGGAGTTTACAGGTTTTAATACACAGGAGTTTACAGGTTTTAATACAAAGGAGTTTACAGGTTTTAATACACAGGACAGGAGTTTACAGGTTTTAATACACAGGACAGGAGTTTACAGGTTTTAATACACAGGACAGGAGTTTACAGGTTTTAATACACAGGAGTTTACAGGTTTTAATACACAGGAGTTTACAGGTTTTAATACACAGGACCGGAGTTTACAGGTTTTAATACACAGGACAGGAGTTTACAGGTTTTAATACACAGGACCAGAGTTTACAGGTTTTAATACACAGGACCAGAGTTTACAGGTTTTAATACACAGGACAGGAGTTTACAGGTTTTAATATACAGGACAGGAGTTTACAGGTTTTAATACACAGGACAGGAGTTTACAGGTTTTAATACACAGGACAGGAGTTTACAGGTTTTAATACACAGGACAGGAGTTTACAGGTTTTTATATACAGGACAGGAGTTTACAGGTTTTAATACACAGGACCAGAGTTTACAGGTTTTAATACACAGGACAGGAGTTTACAGGTTTTAATATACAGGACAGGAGTTTACAGGTTTTTATACACAGGAGTTTACAGGTTTTAATACACAGGACAGGAGTTTACAGGTTTTAATACACAGGACAGGAGTTTACAGGTTATAATACACAGGACAGGAGTTTACAGGTTTCTATACACAGGAGTTTACAGGTTTTTATACACAGGACAGGAGTTTACAGGTTTTAATACACAGGACAGGAGTTTACAGGTTTTAATACACAGGACAGGAGTTTACAGGTTTTTATACACAGGACAGGAGTTTACAGGTTTTAATACACAGGACAGGAGTTTACAGGTTTTTATACACAGGAGTTTACAGGTTTTTATACACAGGACAGGAGTTTACAGGTTTTAATACACAGGACAGGAGTTTACAGGTTTTAATACACAGGAGTTTACAGGTTTTAATACACAGGACCAGAGTTTACAGGTTTTAATACACAGGACAGGAGTTTACAGGTTTTTATACACAGGACAGGAGTTTACAGGTTTTTATACACAGGACAGGAGTTTACAGGTTTTAATACACAGGACAGGAATTTACAGGTTTTAATACACAGGACAGGAGTTTACAGGTTTTAATACACAGGACAGGAGTTTACAGGTTTTTATACACAGGACAGGAGTTTACAGGTTTTAATACACAGGACAGGAGTTTACAGGTTTTTATACACAGGACAGGAGTTTACAGGTTTTTATACACAGGAGTTTACAGGTTTTAATACACAGGACCAGAGTTTACAGGTTTTAATACACAGGACAGGAGTTTACAGGTTTTTATACACAGGACAGGAGTTTACAGGTTTTAATACACAGGACAGGAGTTTACAGGTTTTTATACACAGCACAGGAGTTTACAGGTTTTAATACACAGGACAGGAGTTTACAGGTTTTAATACACAGGACAGGAGTTTACAGGTTGTAATACACAGGAGTTTACAGGTTTTAATACACAGGACAGGAATTTACAGGTTTTAATACACAGGACAGGAGTTTACAGGTTTTAATACACAGGAGTTTACAGGTTTTAATACACAGGACAGGAGTTTACAGGTTTTAATACACAGGAGTTTACAGGTTTTTATACACAGGACCAGAGTTTACAGGTTTTAATAAACAGGACAGGAGTTTACAGGTTTTTATACACAGGACCAGAGTTTACAGGTTTTAATACACAGGACAGGAGTTTACAGGTTTTAATACACAGGACAGGAGTTTACAGGTTTTAATACACAGGACCAGAGTTTACAGGTTTTTATACACAGGACAGGAGTTTACAGGTTTTAATACACAGCACAGGAGTTTACAGGTTTTAATACACAGGACCAGAGTTTACAGGTTTTAATACACAGGACACGAGTTTACAGGTTTTAATACACAGGACAGGAGTTTACAGGTTTTAATACACAGGACAGGAGTTTACAGGTTTTAATACACAGGACAGGAGTTTACAGGTTTTAATACACAGGACAGGAGTTTACAGGTTTTTATACACAGGACAAGAGTTTACAGGTTTTAATACACAGGACAGGAGTTTACAGGTTTTTATACACAGGAGTTTACAGGTTTTTATACACAGGACAGGAATTTACAGGTTTTAATATACAGGACAGGAGTTTACAGGTTTTAATACACAGGACAGGAGTTTAAATCAAATCAAATTGATTTATATAGCCCTTCGTACATCAGCTGAAATCTCAAAGTGCTGTACAGAAACCCAGCCTAAAACTCCAAACAGCAAGCAATGCATGTGAAAGAAGCACGGTGGCTAGGAAAAACTCCCTAGGAAAAACTCCCTAGAAAGGCCAAAAACCTAGGAAGAAACCTAGAGAGGAACCAGGCTATGAGGGGTGGCCAGTCCTCTTCTGGCTGTGCCGGGTGGATATTATAACAGAACATGGTCAAGATGTTAAAATGTTCATAAATGACCAGCATGGTCAAATAATAATAATCATAGTAGTTGTCGAGGGTGCAACAAGCACGTCCGGTGAACAGGTCAGGGTTCCGTAGCCGCAGGCAGGACAGTTGAAACTGGAGCAGCAGCACGGCCAGGTGGACTGGGGACAGCAAGGAGTCATCATGCCAGGTAGTCCTGAGGCATGGTCCTAGGGCTCAGGTCCTCCGAGAGAAAGAAAGAAAGAGAGAAAGAGAGAATTAGAGAGAGCATATTTAAATTCACACAGGACACCGGATAAGACAAGAGAAATACTCCAGATGTAACAGACTGACCCTAGCCCCCCGACACATAAACTACTGCAGCATAAATACTGGAGGCTGAGACAGGAGGGATCAGAAGACACTGTGGCCCCATCCGATGATACAGGGCCAAACAGGCAGGATATAACCCCACTCACTTTGCCAAAGCACAGCCCCCACACCACTAGAGGTTTTAATACACAGGACAGGAGTTTACAGGTTTTTATACACAGGACAGGAGTTTACAGGTTTTTGTTCCAGCCCTTCACTAACACCTCATTCAGCTAATTGTGTCTAAACTGTAGACCATGAATAGTTTAACATGGGGTTTGTGCAGGGCAGGAGTAAAAACTTGCACACAGTGCAGTACCCTGGGGGCAGAAATCACCCACGTCTGTATTTTAGAATGAGCTTTAAGTGTTACAATGAGGCAGTGGCGACCCGTCATTCAGGGTGTTTTGCAAAAAAAAATAAAATACATATATAATTTTGGCATTAATTCTGTGGGGAGCTTTGTTTACAGGAAGTGGAGGTAGATCTGGTGGGTGTGGTCTGTGGGGATGTCGTCAGAAGAAGGCAGAAGCCAACGGTCCGTAAACCAACGTTAAAGGTCCATGCTGCCACCTACTGTGCTGGAGTGTGTGGTCAATCCCGGGTTACAACATTAGCTCATTTACGTTTTAACATTTTAGTCGTTTAGCAGACGCTCTTATCCAGAGCGACTTACAGTAGTGAATGCATACATTTCATAAATGTTTCTTCCGTACTGGTCCCCCGTGGGAATTGAACCCACAACCCTGGCGTTGCAAACACCATGCTCTACCAACTGAGCCACACGGGACCAGCTCCACATGTCCTAATCCTCCTACCTAACTCAGTACTTCTGAGAAAATAAAAAAAGAGCCCTACTAACTTCTAATAGACCCTCCCCCCTCCCCCAAATCCCTTCCAAGCCCCCCAACCCCATCCAACCTCAATGACCCTACACTTCAATCTTTCTCTCTCTTCAACATCCTTACCACAATATAACAACACATGCTCCACTGTTTCATCGACCATACACCCCAGACACAAACCATTTGCCTGCTTGCCCAACCAGATGTAAATACGAGTTCAATGTCCTAGTCGCAATCTAGCAAAACTACATCTTCCTTCCTAATCTGACCTTTGAATCTTGGTCCACCGACCTTTGTTTGAAGGGGCATATAAATTGTCCCACCTCTTTTGCCACACATCTATCAAAACAAAATGGCTCTGATCTTATATTTGGCTTCACCTCTACCCTGTGGAACATTAAAATCAATTATATCTTGTTTTAAAGCTCTTTTAGCTAACTGGTCTACAATTTTATTCCCTTCCACACCCGAATGTGCTGGGACCTAGCAGAATCTCACTATTACACCCATTCTCTCATTTCTCCATAGTAACATGAATACCTCCAATAGTAGGTCACTCCTATTACATTTACCAGATGATAAACTATTCAATACAGACAGAGAATCTGGCACCATCTGTACAGTGAAGAGAATCTGATCATTCTTTAGTTCTAACAGGTTGTACTTCCTCCACCCACTGGAGGGCAACTATTATCGCCAACAGTTCAACTGAGTATACTGAAATCTTCTACATACATATCTGCACATCACATTCAGGAAGGTAAACACCTGCTCCTATGCACCCACTATCTGGGTCCTGGGATCCATCGGTGAATAGCAGTGAAAAAAGCATAAAAACTTCTACCAATGTAATTGTCAACCAGTTTCCCTTTATCACTGACTTCTGACCAATCTTTCTATTTCTCTACCAAGGTTAAATCAACAACAGGATCTGGGAGTAACCATGGAGGAGCATCCCCTATCACCACACAAGGGCCAACCTTCAACTCCCTCAAACCACTCTCATCAGCAAGCTTTCCAACTGTCCAACCAAAACCACTACCTTGTCTACTAGTATATTCCCAATAGTCATCTAGAACAGTAGCAGTGGGTTGCTCAACCTCACAGCCTTTCAACCTAACCCAGTAAGCTAATGACAATTTTTTACACCATATATTCAAAGGCATCTCACCTGCCTTCACTAGTAAAGTACAGATGTTGATTTAAATGCACTGTCATGGAAATTCTTACACAGGGACACACAAAGCCAATCTTAAATGAACAATTGTTTGTCAGCTCGCTGGAGAGGTTCCAACAAACTCAAAGCACCAGGTACACATGTTGATCAGGAGCTCTACCGGGGCAGTCCCATTAGTGAGGAGCTCTACCGGGGCAGTCCCGTTAGTGAGGAGCTCTACCGGGGCAGTCCCGTTAGTGAGGAGCTCTACCGGGGCAGTCCCGTTAGTGAGGAGCTCTACCGGGGCAGTCCCGTTAGTGAGGAGCTCTACCGGGGCAGTCCCGTTAGTGAGGAGCTCTACTGGGGCAGTCCCGTTAGTGAGGAGCTCTACCGGGGAAGTCCCGTTAGTGAGGAGCTCTACCGGGGCAGTCCCGTTAGTGAGAAGCTCTACCGGGGCAGTCCCGTTAGTGAGGAGCTCTACTGGGGCAGTCCCGTTACTGAGGAGCTCTACCGGAGCAGTCCCGTTAGTGAGGAGTTCTACCGGGGAAGTCCCGTTAGTGAGGAGCTCTACCGGGGCAGTCCCGTTAGTGAGGAGCTCTACCAGGGAAGTCTCCTTAGTTCCCTTATATACTGACAAGTTATATTTGCATGATTTAGCTTATACATCATTCATAACTAATGTTTCCTTCATTCATGTGACGACCAATACTGTTTCATAACATGTGACAGGCCAATACCTCACGATGCTTCTTCTCTCTAAGCTGAGACCTTGAAACTGAGATAATCTCTAAACAAGGTTCTGGGCGTACTGCCAAATTGCAGATACTGATAGGGAGGATTTTGGTCCAATCAGTCACTTGCATTAACACAGAAATTGGTTATTAGAAAAGCACAAACATAAAAATGTCCACATTCCATCCTCTTATCACTTTTAGATTTTTAGCTTCTATATCATCATATTCTATACTCCTATTAAAGTAAGGGAAAACCACACAGAAAAAAAAATGTCCACTTCATCATTTCAAGCCCTTCATTCTGGGTAGCATGGGTAATACTATAATTATAATAAAGGTCCTATTCACGGGAATTCATCAACACACACAACATGTTAAATTACATCATTTAGACAAATGAAGAAGAAAAAAACAGCCCATTTGGCAATTTAGGATCCCCCAACTTCCAAACAGGGAATCCAACTAAGTTGCAGGTGTTGTGGGGGATTATTTTTTAGCAACAGTTGCAATGTATTGGGCGAGATAAGTTATATAAGAAGAGAGATCTGAGACTAAAGTACAGCATTCATCATCAATGATTGAACAAGTGGCCCCTTTGGACCTGCCGAAAAGATAGTGAAGAGCCTCTCTGTTTTGCAGAGATAATTTACACAATTATTTGAGCATTTCCTATTTTCTGTATGTCTCTAGACATCTCCTGAATTCGGGTCTAGGTCATATTGACTTTCACAGGGAAGAGACAACACGTGTTATAACAGTTTCAGGCTCTTCTTTCCAAATCATGATTACAACTATTGAGAAGATATCCAACCCAAATGTAGAGTGACAGTCCTTGTTGGTTCTATCACTATAATTTAAGACCGTCAATTTATCACATGCTGATACTGGCAGAATGTACATTGACACTATATTCATCTTGTATTATTATCCACATTTCAATCACCGTAGGATCAATAAAGGGGGCATATAAGCAGACAATAAAAGCTCTTACAATATTGAATGATTACATGTCTCTAAAACAGGCTATAGGCTACATGCGCACCACCAAGTCAGAACAGTAGGATAAATAAAGGGGGCATATAAGCAGACAATAAAAGCTCTTACAATATTGAATGATAACATGTCTCTAAAACAGGCTATAGGCTACATGCGCACCACCAAGGCAGAACAAGTTCTGAGGGGAAAAGGGACCAAATGATTAGGGTGAGACACGTGAGCTACTAACATCTTACTACACAACATACACTTAGTATTACTTTCTTAGCTACAGTATACATATCTCCCTGGCATATTACATCATTTATGCAGCAGCATACAATACATTTTTTGGGGGGACTCACCTTGTTGTGCTGTGCTCACTTGAACAGGAAGTTGGTGCGGTGGTCCTTCTTGTGGGCAAACTTTGTCATCAAAGTCTGGCATTCTCTGAATTCATGGGTGCTTTCAAGAAAACTGGGACTTTGGAAAAGAAACGATTGAATCCTGACATCAGTGATCTTCGGGTCGGAGTTCTAGGAAGAGGCCCGAGTTACCAGCTTGGAATTCCGAGTTGGATGACCGTTCAAAACGTATTATCCCAGTCGGAGCTCGTTTTTTCCCCCAGAGTTCCCAGTTGTCTTCAACACACTGAAGTCTGAGATTACCCAGTTTTTTTTAACGTGGATGAAGTCATGCTGGATTGACAGCATGACCAATGTCTTCAACCTTTTCAGGACCTAGGTGTTGCGTGTAAATGTTTATCCTTTTAAAAGGATAAAGAGACCCTTCCAGACAGATTGTTTTAAACCTTTAAACCCAGACTTGGACCAGACACCCTCTCTACCGAATAGCAGGCAAGGGAAGAAAAATAATTATGCAACACTTGCATTTAGACACTGATGCCTTCCTTGTTGAATTTTGCGATTTCCCGACATGTCCAAATGCCGATGAGCATCGATACGTTTGATCTATAATTTCTCTTCGTATGACAAGGATTTAAAAGGATTTGCCAGTAGATTGTCGACGTGATTCACGATGATGACTGCTTCTCATAGGAAAATAAATATATGGCCTCAGAGGGAACAACATGTAAGGAGTTGAAATAAAAGATTCCACAAATGTTCCACTAAAAGCTCATTTCTCCTTTGCCAAGACAATCCATCCACCTGACAGGTGTAGCATATCAATAAGCTGATTAAAACAGCATGATCATTACAGAGGTGCACCTTGTGCTGGGGACAATAAAAAGCCACTCTAAAATGTACAGTTTTGTCTCACAACACAATGCCAGATGTGGCAAGTTTTGAGGGAATGTGTATTTGGCATGCTGACTGCAGGAATGTCCACCAGAGCTGTTGCCAGAGAATTGAATGTTCATTTCTCTCCCATAAGTTGCCGCCAACGTTGTTTAAGAGAATTTGGCAATTTCGAGTCTCATAGCAAAGGGTCTGAATCCTTTTTAATTCTATATTGTTTTATACATTTGCAAACATTTCTAAAAACCTGTTTTCACTTTGTCATTATGGGGTATTGTGTGTAGATTGATGAGGAAAAACTTTTATTTAATACATTTTTGAATAAGGCTGTAATGTAACATAATGTGGAAAAAGTCAAGGGGTCTGAATACTTTCTGAATGCCCTGTATTTGTTGTCTTAAGGGGGAAGGTGTTACCGGTTTTGTTTTATCCCTTTATGTTGACGTTGGACTTTAGCACGTATATCCCTTTAGCACCAATTACTTCGTTAGTCAGTATGATCCAAGGCCCCACGCTCTTCTCAATATACATCAACAACATAGCTCAAGCAGTAGGAAGCTCTCTCGTCCATTTATATGCAGATGATACAGTCTTATACTCAGCTGGCCCCTCCCTGGATTTTGTGTTAAACGCTCTACAACAAAGCTTTCTTAGTTTCCAACAAGCTTTCTCTGCCCTTAACCTTGTTCTGAACAGCTCCAAAACAAAGGTCATGTGGTTTGGTAAGAAGAATGCCCCTCTCCCCACAGGTGTGATTACTACCTCTGACGGTTTAGAGGTTGAGGTAGTCACCTCATACAAGTACTTGGGAGTATGGCTAGACGATACACTGTCCTTCTCTCAGCACATATCAAAGCTGCAGGCTAAGATTAAATCTAGACTTGGTTTCCTCTATTGTAATCGCTCCTCTTTCACCCCACCTGCCAAACTAACCCTGATTCAGATGACCATCCTACCCATGCTAGATTACGGAGACATAATTTATAGATCGGCAGGTAAGGGTGCTCTCGAGCGGCTAGATGTTCTTTACCATTTGGCCATCAGTTTTGCCACCAATGCTCCTTATAGGACACATCACTGCCCTCAATACTCCTCTGTGAACTGGTCATCTCTGTATACCCGTCGCAAGACCCACTGGTTGATGCTTATTTATAAAACCCTCTTAGGCCTCACTCCCCCCTATCTGAGATATCTACTGCAGCCCTCATCCTCCACATACAACACCCGTTCACTCCCCCCTATCTGAGATATCTACTGCAGCCCTCATCCTCCACATACAGCACCCGTTCACTCCCCCCTATCTGAGATATCTACTGCAGCCCTCATCCTCCACATACAACACCCGTTCACTCCCCCCTATCTGAGATATCTACTGCAGGCCTCACCCGTTCACTCCCCCCTATCTGAGATATCTACTGCAGCCCTCATCCTCCACATACAACACCCGTTCTGCCAGTCACATTCTGTTAAAGGTCCCCAAAGCACACACATCCCTGGGTCGCTCCTCTTTTCAGTTCGCTGCAGCTAGCGACTGGAACGAGCTGCAACAAACACTCAAACTGGACCGTTTTATCTCCATCTCTTCATTCAAAGACTCAATCATGGACACTCTTACTGACAGTTGTGGCTGCTTTGTGTGATGTATTCTAGTCCTACCTTCTTGCCCTTTGTGCTGTTGTCTGTGCCCAATTATGTTTGTACCATGTTGTGTTGCTACCATGTTGTGCTGCTACCATGTTGTTGTCATGTTGTGTTGCTACCATGTTGTGTTATGTTGTGTTGCTACCATGTTGTGTTGTCATGTGTTGCTGCCTTGCTGTGTTGTTGTCTTAGGTCTATCTTTATGTAGTGTTGTGTTGTCTCTCTTGGTGTGATGTGTGTTTTGTCCTATATTTATATTGTTTTTGTTTTTAATCCCAGGCCCCCGTCCCTGCAGGAGGCCTTTTGCCTTTTGGTAGACTGTCATTGTAAATAAGAATTTGTTCTTAACTGACTTGCCCTAGTTAAATAAATAAATACATTCCCCTAATTTTGTGTTTCGCTACTTTTAGGTGTACATCCCGTCTTTAAGTTTGGTGTGGGTTTTTGTGGGCCTCTTCCTGGGTAAAGTTAGTGGGTCTCCTGGTGGGGGTCTTTGTTGGCCTCTTCCTGGGTAAAGTTAGTGGGTCTCCTGGTGGGGGTTTTTGTTGGCCTCTTCCTGGGTAAAGTTAGTGGGTCTCCTGGTGGGGGTCTTTGTTGGCCTCTTCCTGGGTAAAGTTAGTGGGTCTCCTGGTGGGGGTCTTTGTTGGCCTCTTCCTGGGTAAAGTTAGTAGGTCTCCTGGTGGGTTTTTTTGTGGGCCTCTTCCTGGGTAAAGTTAGTGGGTCTCCTGGTGGGGGTCTTTGTGGGCCTCTTCCTGGGTAAAGTTAGTGGGTCTCCTGGTGGGGGTCTTTGTGGGCCTCTTCCTGGGTAAAGTTAGTGGGTCTCCTGGTGGGGGTCTTTGTGGGCCTCTTCCTGGGTAAAGTTAGTGGGTCTCCTGGTGGGGGTCTTTGTGGGCCTCTTCCTGGGTAAAGTTAGTGGGTCTCCTGGTGGGGGTCTTTGTGGGCCTCTTCCTGGGTAAAGTTAGTGGGTCTCCTGGTGGGGGTCTTTGTGGGCCTCTTCCTGGGTAAAGTTAGTGGGTCTCCTGGTGGGGGTCTTTGTGGGCCTCTTCCTGGGTAAAGTTAGTGGGTCTCCTGGTGGGGGTCTTTGTGGGCCTCTTCCTGGGTAAAGTTAGTGGGTCTCCTGGTGGGGGTCTTTGTGGGCCTCTTCCTGGGTAAAGTTAGTGGGTCTCCTGGTGGGGGTCTTTGTGGGCCTCTTCCTGGGTAAAGTTAGTGGGTCTCCTGGTGGGGGTCTTTGAGGTCCTCTTCCTGGGTAAAGTTAGTGGGTCTCCTGGTGGGGGTCTTTGTGGGCCTCTTCCTGGGTAAAGTTAGTGGGTCTCCTGGTGGGGGTCTTTGTTGGCCTCTTCCTGGGTAAAGTTAGTGGGTCTCCTGGTGGGGGTCTTTGTGGGCCTCTTCCTGGGTAAAGTTAGTGGGTCTCCTGGTGGGGGTCTTTGTGGGCCTCTTCCTGGGTGAAGTTAGTGGGTGTCCTGGTGGGGGTCTTTGTGGGCCTCTTCCTGGGTGAAGTTAGGGGGTCTCCTGGTGGGGGTCTTTGTGGGCCTCTTCCTGGGTGAAGTTAGTGGGTCTCCTGGTGGGGGTCTTTGTGGGCCTCTTCCTGGGTGAAGTTAGTGGGTCTCCTGGTGGGGGTCTTTGTGGGCCTCTTCCTGGGTGAAGTTAGTGGGTCTCCTGGTGGGGGTCTTTTAGGTCCCAGTTGTTGTTGTTGTTGCTAGTAAACTGTCAGTGGACACGAGCGTCTTTCAGAACCATTCCTAAAACTGCAACGTTTTGGTTGTTGATCAGTTCTCCCTTCTGTTTGAGCAACATTGTAGTTTTATTTTGCTGTGGAACATAACACTGGATTAGACTAGACTGGATTAGACTTGACTGGATTAGATTTGACTGGATTAGATTTGACTGGATTAGATTTGACTGGATTAGACTTGACTGGATTAGATTTGACTGGATTAGACTTGACTGGATTAGATTTGACTGGATTAGATTTGACTGGATTAGATTTGACTGGATTAGACTTGACTGGATTAGATTTGACTGGATTAGACTTGACTGGATTAGATTTGACTGGATTAGATTTGACTGGATTAGACTTGACTGGATTAGACTTGACTGGATTAGATTTGACTGGATTAGATTTGACTGAATTAGACTTGACTGGATTAGATTCGACTGGATTAGATTTGACTGGATTAGATTTGACTGGATTAGACTTTACTGGATTAGATTTGACTGGATTAGATTTGTCGTCAACAGCGGACCAGATACAGATGTTCTGTATAATAAATGTTTACATGGTTTAATCCACTGAATGGTTGTATTGGTGTGGTTAGGATTACTCTCCCCGATACTGAAACAGAAAAACACACAACCCTCTTTGTTTCCTGAAGACGTCTGTGGTGTATTCATTAGTGTACAGTACATTTCGGTAGCTTCCTGCCCAGTACCCGTTTGGTTCCATTGTTTTCCTGTTTGCTTCTGATTGAAGGAGACCCAGGTGTGCTGGTGGTGGAACAGAACAATGGGACCGGCTGTACGTCCTCCAGGTGTTTATTAGGAAAAGCTGATATACACAATTATTATTAATTACACAACATTTTAGGAAATGTAAAATAAATGTGGATATCTGTTGTTGCCTCTGGGCTCCGACCCCTACTGGTCAGTCCTCTTTCATCTTCCTGGTTGTGATCCTCCGCACGCACAGCGACAAACACTTTAACGTCACCGTGACAACGGCCGTCGCCACGACGATCAACAGGCCAATCACATCCAAGCTGTGGTACTGGAACCAGTTGAGGTCTTGGGCGGCGGCTCTAAGGTGGCCCGCCCCTTTGTGACGCATCACAAACTCTGTCCAATAGACAGAGAGCTCCAGGGGATCCACTGGTTGGTCCTTGTGAATGGCTGAGAGTTTCAGGACACTGGATTTATACCTGCAGAAAGACACACCATGATCCGATTACCACCCGGGCACGCAGGGGAAATCCCCAGGAGACCCCGACTCATTTAGGTATAATGTTTAATACACACACATAATATTATGCAGATGTTATCGCAGGTGCAGTAAAATACTTGTGTTGAAACAGTGCAGTAATAATACCTAACAATATACAACAAATAGCCCAAAAATAAAAGAAAAGGAATTAAGAAATATCCGAACGAACAATGTCAGAGTCTGGAATATAAATATATAGTGGTGTGTATAGACAGTAGTAATATAGGATGGTGTGTATAGACAGTAGTTATATAGGATGGTGTGTATAGACAGTATAGACAGTAGTTATATAGGATGGTGTGTATAGACAGTAGTTATAGAGGATGGTGTGTATAGACAGTAGTAATATAGGATGGTGTGTATAGACAGTAGTTATATAGGATGGTGTGTATAGACAGTAGTAATATAGGATGGTGTGTATAGACAGTAGTTATTATAGGATGGTGTGTATAGACAGTAGTTATATAGGATGGTGTGTATAGACAGTAGTAATATAGGATGGTGTGTATAGACAGTAGTTATATAGGATGGTGTGTATAGACAGTAGTTATATAGGATGGTGTGTATAGACAGTAGTAATATAGGATGGTGTGTATAGACAGTAGTTATATAGGATGGTGTGTATAGACAGTAGTTATTATAGGATGGTGTGTATAGACAGTAGTTATATAGGATGGTGTCTATAGACAGTAGTTATAGAGGATGGTGTGTATAGACAGTAGTTATATAGGATGGTTTGTATAGACAGTAGTTATATAGGATGGTGTCTATAGACAGTAGTTATATAGGATGGTGTGTATAGACAGTATAGACAGTAGTTATATAGGATGGTGTGTATAGACAGTAGTTATATAGGATGGTGTGTATAGACAGTAGTTATATAGGATGGTGTCTATAGACAGTAGTTATAGAGGATGGTGTGTATAGACAGTATAGACAGTAGTTATATAGGATGGTGTCTATAGACAGTAGTTATAGAGGATGGTGTGTATAGACAGTATAGACAGTAGTTATATAGGATGGTGTCTATAGACAGTAGTTATAGAGGATGGTGTGTATAGACAGTACAGACAGTAGTTATATAGGATGGTGTCTATAGACAGTAGTTATAGAGGATGGTGTGTATAGACAGTATAGACAGTAGTTATATAGGATGGTGTCTATAGACAGTAGTTATAGAGGATGGTGTGTATAGACAGTATAGACAGTAGTTATATAGGATGGTGTCTATAGACAGTATAGACAGTAGTTATATAGGATGGTGTGTATAGACAGTAGTTATATAGGATGGTGTGTATAGACAGTAGTTATATAGGATGGTGTCTATAGACAGTAGTTATATAGGATGGTGTGTATAGACAGTAGTTATATAGGATGGTGTCTATAGACAGTAGTTATATAGGATGGTGTCTATAGACAGTAGTTATAGAGGATGGTGTGTATAGACAGTATAGACAGTAGTTATATAGGATGGTGTGTATAGACAGTAGTTATATAGGATGGTGTGTATAGACAGTAGTTATAGAGGATGGTGTGTATAGACAGTATAGACAGTAGTTATATAGGATGGTGTCTATAGACAGTAGTTATATAGGATGGTGTGTATAGACAGTAGTTATATAGGATGGTGTCTATAGACAGTAGTTATAGAGGATGGTGTGTATAGACAGTATAGACAGTAGTTATAAAGGATGGTGTCTATAGACAGTATAGACAGTAGTTATATAGGATGGTGTGTATGGACAGTAGTTATAATAGGATGGTGTGTATAGACAGTAGTTATATAGGATGGTGTGTATAGACAGTAGTTATATAGGATGGTGTGTATAGACAGTAGTTATATAGGATGGTGTGTATAGACAGTAGTTATTATAGGATGGTGTGTATAGACAGTAGTTATATAGGATGGTGTCTATAGACAGTAGTTATAGAGGATGGTGTGTATAGACAGTAGTTATATAGGATGGTGTGTATAGACAGTAGTTATATAGGATGGTGTCTATAGACAGTAGTTATATAGGATGGTGTGTATAGACAGTATAGACAGTAGTTATATAGGATGGTGTGTATAGACAGTAGTTATATAGGATGGTGTGTATAGACAGTAGTTATTATAGGATGGTGTCTATAGACAGTAGTTATAGAGGATGGTGTGTATAGACAGTATAGACAGTAGTTATATAGGATGGTGTCTATAGACAGTAGTTATAGAGGATGGTGTGTATAGACAGTATAGACAGTAGTTATATAGGATGGTGTCTATAGACAGTAGTTATAGAGGATGGTGTGTATAGACAGTATAGACAGTAGTTATATAGGATGGTGTCTATAGACAGTAGTTATAGAGGATGGTGTGTATAGACAGTATAGACAGTAGTTATATAGGATGGTGTCTATAGACAGTAGTTATAGAGGATGGTGTGTATAGACAGTATAGACAGTAGTTATATAGGATGGTGTCTATAGACAGTATAGACAGTAGTTATATAGGATGGTGTGTATAGACAGTAGTTATATAGGATGGTGTGTATAGACAGTAGTTATATAGGATGGTGTCTATAGACAGTAGTTATATAGGATGGTGTGTATAGACAGTAGTTATAAAAGGATGGTGTGTATAGACAGTAGTTATATAGGATGGTGTCTATAGACAGTAGTTATAGAGGATGGTGTGTATAGACAGTATAGACAGTAGTTATATAGGATGGTGTGTATAGACAGTAGTTATATAGGATGGTATGTATAGACAGTAGTTATATAGGATGGTGTGTATAGACAGTAGTTATTATAGGATGGTGTCTATAGACAGTAGTTATAGAGGATGGTGTGTATAGACAGTATAGACAGTAGTTATATAGGATGGTGTCTATAGACAGTAGTTATAGAGGATGGTGTGTATAGACAGTATAGACAGTAGTTATATAGGATGGTGTCTATAGACAGTAGTTATAGAGGATGGTGTGTATAGACAGTATAGACAGTAGTTATATAGGATGGTGTCTATAGACAGTATAGACAGTAGTTATATAGGATGGTGTGTATAGACAGTAGTTATATAGGATGGTGTGTATAGACAGTAGTTATATAGGATGGTGTCTATAGACAGTAGTTATATAGGATGGTGTGTATAGACAGTAGTTATATAGGATGGTGTGTATAGACAGTAGTTATATAGGATGGTGTCTATAGACAGTAGTTATAGAGGATGGTGTGTATAGACAGTATAGACAGTAGTTATATAGGATGGTGTGTATAGACAGTAGTTATATAGGATGGTGTGTATAGACAGTAGTTATAGAGGATGGTGTGTATAGACAGTATAGACAGTAGTTATATAGGATGGTGTCTATGGACAGTAGTTATATAGGATGGTGTGTATAGACAGTAGTTATATATGATGGTGTGTATAGACAGTATAGACAGTAGTTATATAGGATGGTGTCTATAGACAGTAGTTATAGAGGTTGGTGTGTATAGACAGTATAGACAGTAGTTATATAGGATGGTGTCTATAGACAGAATAGACAGTAGTTATATAGGATGGTGTGTATAGACAGTAGTTATAATAGGATGGTGTGTATAGACAGTAGTTATATAGGACGGTGTGTATAGACAGTAGTTATATAGGATGGTGTGTATAGACAGTAGTTATAGAGGATGGTGTGTATAGACAGTATAGACAGTAGTTATATAGGATGGTGTGTATAGACAGTAGTTATATAGGATGGTGTGTATAGACAGTAGTTATATAAGATGGTGTGTATAGACAGTATAGACAGTAGTTATATAGGATGGTGTGTATAGACAGTATAGACAGTAGTTATATAGGATGGTGTGTATAGACAGTAGTTATATAGGATGGTGTGTATAGACAGTAGTTATATAGGATGGTGTGTATAGACAGTAGTTATATAGGATGGTGTGTATAGACAGTATGGACAGTAGTTATATAGGATAGTGTGTATAGACAGTATAGACAGTAGTTATATAGGATGGTGTGTATAGACAGTATAGACAGTAGTTATAATAGGATGGTGTGTATAGACAGTAGTTATATAGGATGGTGTGTATAGACAGTAGTTATATAGGATGGTGTGTATAGACAGTATAGACAGTAGTTATATAGGATGGTGTGTATAGACAGTAGTTATATAGGATGGTGTGTATAGACAGTATAGACAGTAGTTATATAGGATGGTGTGTATAGACAGTATAGACAGTAGTTATAATAGGATGGTGTGTATAGACAGTAGTTATATAGGATGGTGTGTATAGACAGTATAGACAGTAGTTATAATAGTATGGTGTGTATAGACAGTAGTTATATAGGATGGTGTGTATAGACAGTAGTTACATAGGATGGTGTGTATAGACAGTATAGACAGTAGTTATATAGGATGGTGTGTATAGACAGTAGTTATATAGGATGAACCAGGACTAGAATACAGTATAAACATTCAACAACAATATAAACGCAACATGTAAAGTGTTGGTCCCATGTTTAATGAGCTGATATAAAAGATCCCAGAAATGTTCCATATGAACAAAATTCTTATTTCTCTAAAATGTTGTGCACAAATTTGTTTACGTCCCTGTTAGTGAGCATTTATCCTTTGCCAAGATCATCCATCCACCTGACAGGTGTGACATATCAAGAAACTGATTAGCATCGTCATTACACAGGTGCACCTTGTGCTGGGGACAATAAAAGGCCACTCTAAAATGTGCAGTTTTGTCACACAACACAATGCCATAGATGTCTCAAGATGAGGGAGCGTGCAATTGGCATACTGTAACGCCCTGGCCATAGAGAGGGGTTTTTGTTCCTTATTTTGGTTAGGCCAGGGTGTTACATTGGGTGGGCGTTCTATGCTCTTTTTCTAGGTTTTTTGTATTTCTTTGTTTTGGGCCGTGTGTGACTCCCAATCAGGCACAGCTGAAGTTCGGTGTTGTTGATTGGGAGTCACACATAAGGAGCAGGTTTTTCCTTTGGGTTTTGTGGGGGATTGTTTTCTGTTTTGTTCAGTTGGGACCAGACAGGACTGGTTGCTGTCGTTGCTATCAAGTGTTTTGTTTGTAGTGGTTCATTTTTATTAAATGTCAAGATGAACACACAACCTCCGCTGCATCTTGGTTTTCTTGCGACGACGGGCGTTACACACGTTGACTGCAGGAATGTCAACCAGAGCTTCTGTCAGAGAATTGAATATTAATTTCTCTACCATAAGCCTCCAACGTCCAGTCTCCTTCCAGACTCACATCAATCATCTCCAATCCAAAGTTAAATCTAGAATTGGCTTCCTATTTCGCAACAAAGCATCCTTCACTCATGCTGCCAAACTTACCCTCGTAAAACTGACCATCCTACCAATCCTCGACTTCGGCGATGTCATTTACAAAATAGCCTCCAATACCCTACTCAACAAGCTGGATGCAGTCTATCACAGTGCCATCCGTTTTGTCACCAAAGCCCCATATACTACCCACCACTGCGACCTGTACTCTCTCGTTGGCTGGCCTTCGCTTCATAATTGTCGCCAAACACATTGGCTCCAGGTCATCTACAAGACCCTGCTAGGTAAAGTCCCCCTTATCTCCGCTCACTGGTCACCATAGCAGCACCCACCTGTAGCACGCACTCCAGCAGGTATATCTCTCTGGTCACCCCTAAAGCCAACTCCTCCTTTGGCCGTCTCTCCTTCCAGTTCTCTGCTGCCAATGACTGGAACGAACTACAAAAATCTCTGAAACTGGAAACACTTATCTCCCTCACTAGCTTTAAGCACCAGCTGTCAGAGCAGCTCCCAGATCACTGCACCTGTACATAGCCCATCTATAATTTAGCCCAAACTACTACCTCTTCCCCTACTGTATTTATTTATTTAGCTCCTTTGCACCCCATTATTTATATTTCTACTTTGAACTTTCTTCAAATTATAAATCTATATTTCCAGTGTTTTACATGCTATACTTTATTTACTTTGCCACCATGGCCTTTTTTGCCTTTACCTCCCTTATCTCACATCATTTGCTCACATTGTATATAAACTTATTTTTTTGTATTTTTATTTATATTTGTTGAGATTTTTTTTTTTTGTCTACTGTATCATTGATTGTATGTTGTTTTACTCCATGTGTAACTCTGTGTTTTTGTATGTTGTCGAACTGCTTTGCTTTATCTTGGCCAGGTCGCAATTGTAAATGAGAACTTGTTCTCAACTTGCCTACCTGGTTAAATAAAGGTGAAATATATATATGTTTTTTTAAAACGTCGTTTTAGAGAATTTGGCAGAACGTCCAGCCGGCCTCACAACTGCAGACCACGTGTATGGCGTCATGTGGTTTGCTGATGTCAACGTTGTGAACAGAGTGGCCCGTGGTGGCGGTGGGGTTATGGTATGGGCAGGTATAAGCAAAATGTCCCAGGGAACAAGCTGAATTTATTCAGTCTCCTGATGTTGAAGAGGTGCAGTTGTGCCTTCATCACCACACTGTCAGTGTGGATGGACTATAGAAAATGGCAAAATTGCAGAAAATTTACTTTAAAACTGGAACATTGTTAGAACCCACACTAGAGCGGTGGAGCAAACACCATGTTTTACCAACTGGCCTCAAACACTCCTCTGTCTCACACACTCCTCTGACCGTCTCACACACTCCTCTGACCGTCTCACACACTCCTCTGACCGTCTCACACACTCCTCTGTCCGTCTCACACACTCCTCTGTCCGTCTCACACACTCCTCTGACCGTCTCACACACTCCTCTGACCGTCTCACACACTCCTCTGACCGTCTCACACACTCCTCTGACCGTCTCACACACTCCTCTGACTGTCTCACCTGGGGTTGTTGACAACCTCGTCCAGCGCCTGTAGCAGTGTTTCCACGGTGATATGGTTAATATCCAGGACCACGCCCACTCCCTTACTGGCCAATCGCTGAGCGTTGTCAGGTTGGTCGCCGAACAGCGGCAGCATCACCATGGGAACGGCGTGACACACCCCCTCGTACAGACCGTGGGTCCCGCTGTGGGTCAGGAAGGCCCGTGCACCATGGTGAGCTAACACACACACACACACACACACACACACACACACACACACACACACACACACACACACACACACACACACACACACACACACACACACACACACACACACACACACACACACACACACACGAGACAGACAGATGAGACAGACAGACAGACAGATCCGGGCAAATTTAGCATTTATATGCTTGTTCAAAATAGATCTACGTACCCAGCAGGTCATTCTGAGGGATCCACTTCATCATCTGTCTGTTCTAGATCTACGTACCCAGCAGGTCATTCTGAGGGATCCACTTCATCATCTTCACGTTGTCTGGAACGTTGCCAGGAACAGGCCCAGAGTACCTCCACAGGACCTACACACACACACACACACACACACACACACACACACACACACACACCACACACACACACACACACACCACACACACACCACACACACACACACACACACACACACACACACACACACACACACACACACCACACACACACACACACACACACACACACACACACACACACACCACACACACACCACACACACACACACACACACACACACACACACACACACACACACACACACACAGGTTAGTTGATGGTATCTTTGTGTGAGGGTCTGACTGTGTTTACCTTCTGTGGTATGAGGGTGAAGGCCTGCAGGAAGACGAGAGTGATGTCATCAGGTAGAGACGCCACCATGGAGCCCAGAGAGAACACGATGAAGCCATGCTCCCCTGATACCCACTGCTCCAGCTCCTACACACACACACACACACACACACACACCCACCCACGCACCACACACACACACCACACCACACCACACCACACCACACACACACACCACACCACACCACACCACACCACACACACACACACACACAGTTAATAATATAGCAAATTGAATAAGTCGACAGCAAGAGCATTTAAACCCTTTGTCAGCACAGAGTTTTTGACCAATCAGCACTGACCTGTGGCAGAGGGTTCCTGACATGGCAGTTAATCCCTCCCACCAGCACCATATTAGGCATGAGGGGGCGAGGAAACTCCAGCGTGAAGTCGTACCTTAGAACAACAACAACATGTACCTTAGCAACCAGAATGCGTGTGCAGGGGAACTGCAGTCGTATCTTAGCAACCAGAATGTGTGTGCAGGGGAACTACAGTCGTACCTTAGCAACCAGAATGTGTGTGCAGGGGAACTACAGTCGTACCTTAGCAACCAGAGGGCGGTGTCTGCCAGTACCTCGGCCACACCCACATCCTCTCCCAGGAAGCGATTGGCCAGCTGGTCGAAGCGCCAGTACAGCAGTCGACATAGCAACGGCTCCACCAGACTCACCTATAGAACCAGATGAAGAAGGTGAGTGAGTGAATGAGTGTGTGAGTGAGTGAGTGTGAATGAGTGAGTGAGAGTGAGTATGAATTAGTGAGTGTGAATGAGTGAGGGTACATGAGTCCATGTACAGTTGAAGTCAGAAGTTTACATACACCTTAGCCAAATACATTTAAACTCAGTTTTTCACAATTCCTGACATTTAATCCTAGTAAAAATTCCCTGTTTTAGGTCAGTTAGGATCACCACTTTATTTTAAGAATGTGAAATGTCAGAATAATAGTAGAGAGAATGATTTATTTCAGCTTTTATTTCTTTCATCACATTCCCAGTGGGTCAGAAGTTTACATACACTCAATTTGTATTTGGTAGCATTGCCTTTAAATTGTTTAACTTGGGTCAAATGTTTCGGGTAGCCTTCCACAAGCTTCCCACAATAAGTTGGGTGAATTTTGGCCCATTCCTCCTGACAGAGCTGGTGGAACTGAGTCAGGTTTGTAGGCCTCCTTGCTCGCACACGGTTTTTCAGTTCTGCCCACAAATGTTCTATAGGATTGAGGTCAGGGCTTTGTGATGGCCACTCCAATACCTTGACTTTGTTGTCCTTAAGCCATTTTGCCACAACTTTGGAAGTATGCTTGGGGTCATTGTCCATTAGGAAGACCTATTTGCGACCAAGCTTAAACTTCCTGACTGATGTCTTGAGATGTTGCTTCAATATATCCCCATAATTTTCCTCCCTCATGATTCCATCTATTTTGTGAAGTGCACCAGTCCCTCCTGCAGCAAAGCACCCCCACAACATGATGCTGCCACCCCCGTGCTTCACGGTTGGGATGGTGTTCTTCGGCTTGCAAGCCTCCCCCTTTTTCCTCCAAACATAACGATGGTCATTCTGGCCAAACAGTTATATTTTTGTTTCATCAGACCAGAGGACATTTCTCCAAAAAGTACGATCTTTGTCCCCATGTGCAGTTGCAAACCGTAGTCTGGCTTTTTTTACTGGCGGTTTTGGAGCAGTGGCTTCCTCCTTGCTGAGCGGCCTTTCAGGTTATGTCGATTTAGGACTCGTTTTACTGTGGATATAGATACTTTTGTACCTGTTTCCTCCAGGATTTTCACAAGGTCCTTTGTTGTTGTTCTGGGATTGATTTGCACTTCTCGCACCAAAGTTTGTTCATCTCTAGGAGACAGAACACGTCTCCTTCCTGAGTGGTATGACGGCTGCGTGGTCCCATGGTGTTTATACTTGCGTACTATTGTTTGTTCAGATGAACGTGGTACCTTCAGGCGTTTGGAAATTGCTCCCAAGGATGAACCAGACTTGTGGTGGTCTACAATTGTTTTTCTGAGGTCTTGGCTGATTTCTTTTGATTTTCTCATGATCTCAAGTAAAGAGGCACTGAGTTTGAAGGTAGGCCTTGAAATACATCCACAGGTACACCTCCAATTGACTCAAATGATGTCAATTAGCCTATCAGAAGCTTCTAAAGCCATGACATAATTTTCTGGAATTTTCCAAGCTGTTTAAAGGCACAGTCAACTTAGTGTATGTAAACTTCTGACCCACTGGAATTGTGATACAGTGAATTATAAGTGAAATAATCTGTCTGTAAACAATTGTTGGAAAAATTACTTGTGTCATGCCCAAAGTAGATGTCCTAACCGACTTGCCAAAACTATAGTTTGTTAAAAATACATTTGTGGAGTGGTTGAAAAACGAGTTTTAATGACTCCAACCTAAGTGTATGTAAACTTCCCACTTCAACTGTATGTGTTTTTGCATGTGTGTACGGTTGTGTCGTGTGTGTGTGTGTGTGTGTGCGTGCGTGCGTGCATGTGCAGTGTGTGTGCATACGGTCGTGTATGCAGTCGTGTGTGTGTGTGTCCTCACCAGTACATTGCCCACCCTTTGTGGAAAGCTCATGCTATGTGTGTATTTGGTGAAGAAGCGTGGAACGTAAGATGGAGGAGAGGGGCAGGCAGCTGAGGCCAGGTCCAGACCACACGGGATCCCTCTGAGCAGACCCACAGACGGAATGCCCAGACGCCTGGCTAACAGACTGCCTGTAGGGACCAGCGGGTCGGTCAACACCGCATCAAAACCCTGGAGAGGAGGGAGGGAGGGAGGGAGGGGGAGAGGGAGGGAGGGGGAGAGGGAGGGAGGGAGGGAGGGAGGGAGGGAAGGAGAGGGAGAGAGAGGGAGGGAGGGAGGGAGAGAGAGAGGGAGGGAAGGAGAGAGAGAGGGAAGGAGGGGGAGAGAGGGAGGGAAGGAGAGAGGGAAGGACAGGGAGGGAAGCAGAGAGGGAGAGAGAGGGAGGGAAGGAGAGAGGGAGACAGAGGGAGGGAAGGAGAGAGGGAGAGAGAAGGAGGGAAGGAGAGAGGGAGAGAGAGGGAGGGGAAGGAGAGAGGGAGAGAGAAGGAGGGAAGGAGAGAGAGAGGGAGAGAGAGGGAGGGAAGGAGAGAGAGAGGGAAGGAGGGGGAGAGAGGGAGGGAAGGAGAGAGGGAAGGACAGGGAGGGAAGCAGAGAGGGAGAGAGAGGGAGGGAAGGAGAGAGGGAGACAGAGGGAGGGAAGGAGAGAGGGAGAGAGAAGGAGGGAAGGAGAGAGGGAGAGAGAGGGAGGGAAGGAGAGTGAAGGAGAGAGGGAGAGAGGGATGGAAGGATAGAGGGAAGGAGAGAGAAGGAGAGAGGGAGAGAAGGAGGGAAGGAGATAGGGGGAGAGAGGGGGGGAAGGAGAGAGGGGGAGAGAGGGAGGGAGGGAAGGAGAGAGGGGGGAGAGAGGGAGGGAAGGAGATAGGGGGAGAGAGGGAGGGAAGGAGAGAGGGAGAGAAGGAGAGAGAGAGAGAGAGAGAGGGGGAGAGAGGGAGGGAAGGAGAGAGGGAGAGAGAGGGGGAGAGAGGGAGGGAAGGAGAGAGGGGGAGAGAGGGAGGGAAGGAGAGAGGGAGGTAAGGAGAGACACACAAGCTCACAAGACCTCTCACTCTCACACGCACGCACGCACGCACACACACACACACACACACACACACACACACACACACACACACACA
>NC_042987.1:45452431-45509931 GCF_901001165.1 Salmo trutta
TCATCTGGAGACTACAGAAAGATAGGGAGGGTGTTGATCCATCTGATTGGAGAAACTACAGAAAGACAGGGAGGGTGTTGATCCATCTGATTGGACTACAGAAAGACAGGGAGGGTGATGATCCATCTGATTGGAGAGACTACAGAAAGACAGGGAGGGTATTGATCCATCTGATTGGAGAGACTACAGAAAGACAGGGTGGGTGTTGATCCATCTGGAGAGACTACAGAAAGACAGGGAGGGTGTTGATCCATCTGATTGGAGAGACTACAGAAAGACAGGGAGGGTGTTGATCCATCTGATTGGAGAGACTACAGAAAGACAGGGAGGGTGTTGATCCATCTGGAGAGACTACAGAAAGACAGGGAGGGTGTTGATCCATCTGATTGGAGAGACTACAGAAAGACAGGGAGGGTGTTGATCCATCTGATTGGAGGGACGACAGAAAGACAGGGAGGGTGTTGATCCATCTGATTGGAGAGACTACAGAAAGACAGGGAGGGTGTTGATCCATCTGGAGAGACTACAGAAAGACAGGGAGGGTATTGATCCATCTGATTGGAGAGACTACAGAAAGACAGGGAGGGTGTTGATCCATCTGATTGGAGAGACTACAGAAAGACAAGGAGGGTGTTGATCCATCTAATTGGAGAGACTACAGAAAGACAGGGAGGGTGTTGATCCATCTGATTGGAGAGACTACAGAAAGACAGGGAGGGTGTTGATCCATCTGATTGGAGAGACTACAGAAAGACAGGGAGGGTGTTGATCCATCTGATTGGAGAGACTACAGAAAGACAGGGAGGGTGTTGATCCATCTGATTGGAGAGACTAGGGAAAGATAGGGAGGGTGTAGATCCATCTGATTGGAGAGACTAGGGAAAGATAGGGAGGGTGTAGATCCATCTGATTGGAGAGACTACAGAAAGATAGGGAGGGTGTTGATCCATCTGATTGGACTACAGAAAGATAGGGAGGGTGTTGATCCATCTGGAGAGACTACAGAAAGACAGGCAGGGTGTTGATCCATCTGATTGGAGAGACTACAGAAAGACAGGGAGGGTGTTGATCCATATGCTTGGAGAGACTACAGAAAGATAGGGAGGGTGTTGATCCAGCTGGACAGACTACAGAAAGACAGGGAGGGTGTTGATCCATCTGATTGGACTACAGAAAGATAGGGAGAGTGTTGATCCATCTGATTGGAGAGACTACAGAAAGACAGGGAGGGTGTTGATCCATCTGGAGAGACTACAGAAAGACAGGGAGGGTATTGATCCATCTGGAGAGACTACAGAAAGACAGGGAGGGTGTTAATCCATCTGGAGAGACTACAGAAAGACAGGGAGGGTGTTGATCCATCTGATTGGAGAGACTACAGAAAGACAGGGAGGGTGTTGATCAATCTGATTTGAGAGACTACAGAAAGATAGGGAGGGTGTTGATCCACCTGGAGAGACTACAGAAAGATAGGGAGCGTGTTGATCCATCTGGAGAGACTACAGAAAGACAGGGAAGGTGATGATCCATCTGATTGGACTACAGAAAGACAGGGAGGGTGTTGATCCATCTGATTGGACAGACTACAGAAAGACAGGGAGGGTGTTGATCCATCTGGAGAGACTACAGAAAGATAGGGAGGGTGTTGATCCATCTGATTGGAGAGACTACAGAAAGACAGGGAGGGTGTTGATCCATCTGGAGAGACTACAGAAAGATAGGGAGGGTGTTGATCCATCTGATTGGAGAGACTACAGAAAGACAGGGAGGGTGTTGATCCATCTGGAGAGACTACAGAAAGACAGGGAGGGTGTTGATCCATCTGGAGAGACTACAGAAAGACAGGGAGGGTGTTGATCCATCTGGAGAGACTACAGAAAGACATGGAGGGTGTTGATCCATCTGATTGGAGAGACTACAGAAAGACAGGGAGGGTGTTGATCCATCTGATTGCAGTACAGAAAGACAGGGAGGGTGATGATCCATCTGATTGGAGAGACTACAGAAAGACAGGGAGGGTGTTGATCCATCAGGAGAGACTACAGAAAGACAGGGGGGGTGTTTATCCATCTGGACAGACTACAGAAAGACAGGGAGAGTGTTGATCCATCTGGAAAGACTACAGAAAGACAGGGAGGGTGTTGATCCATCTGATTGGAGAGACTACAGAAAGACAGGGAGGGTGTTGATCCATCTGGAGAGACTACAGAAAGACAGGGAGGGTGTTGATCCATCTGGAGAGACTACAGAAATACAGGGAGGGTGTTGATCCATCTGATTGGAGAGACTAGGGAAAGATAGGGAGGGTGTAGATCCATCTGATTGGAGAGACTAGGGAAAGATAGGGAGGGTGTTGATCCATCTGATTGGAGAGACTACTGAAAGATAGGGAGGGTGTTGATCCATCTGATTGGACTACAGAAAGATAGGGAGGGTGTTGATCCATCTGGAGAGACTACAGAAAGACAGGCAGGGTGTTGATCCATCTGATTGGAGAGACTACAGAAAGACAGGGAGGGTGTTGATCCATATGCTTGGAGAGACTACAGAAAGATAGGGAGGGTGTTGATCCAGCTGGACAGACTACAGAAAGACAGGGAGGGTGTTGATCCATCTGATTGGACTACAGAAAGATAGGGAGAGTGTTGATCCATCTGATTGGAGAGACTACAGAAAGACAGGGAGGGTGATGATCCATCTGGAGAGACTACAGAAAGACAGGGAGGGTATTGATCCATCTGGAGAGACTACAGAAAGACAGGGAGTGTGTTAATCCATCTGGAGAGACTACAGAAAGACAGGGAGGGTGTTGATCCATCTGATTGGAGAGACTACAGAAAGACAGGGAGGGTGTTGATCAATCTGATTTGAGAGACTACAGAAAGATAGGGAGGGTGTTGATCCACCTGGAGAGACTACAGAAAGATAGGGAGGGTGTTGATCCATCTGGAGAGACTACAGAAAGACAGGGAAGGTGATGATCCATCTGATTGGACTACAGAAAGACAGGGAGGGTGTTGATCCATCTGATTGGACAGACTACAGAAAGACAGGAGGGTGTTGATCCATCTGGAGAGACTACAGAAAGATAGGGAGGGTGTTGATCCATCTGATTGGAGAGACTACAGAAAGACAGGGAGGGTGTTGATCCATCTGGAGAGACTACAGAAAGACAGGGAGGGTGTTGATCCATCTGGAGAGACTACAGAAAGACAGGGAGGGTGTTGATCCATCTGGAGAGACTACAGAAAGACATGGAGGGTGTTGATCCATCTGATTGGAGAGACTACAGAAAGACAGGGAGGGTGTTGATCCATCTGATTGCACTACAGAAAGACAGGGAGGGTGATGATCCATCTGATTGGAGAGACTACAGAAAGACAGGGAGGGTGTTGATCCATCTGGAGAGACTACAGAAAGACAGGGAGGGTGTTTATCCATCTGGACAGACTACAGAAAGACAGGGAGAGTGTTGATCCATCTGGAGAGACTACAGAAAGACAGGGAGGGTGTTGATCCATCTGATTGGAGAGACTACAGAAAGACAGGGAGGGTGTTGATCCATCTGGAGAGACTACAGAAAGACAGGGAGGGTGTTGATCCATCTGATTGGAGAGACTACAGAAAGACAGGGAGGGTGTTGATCCATCTGATTGGAGAGACTACAGAAAGACAGGGAGGGTGTTGATCCATCTGGACAGACTACAGAAAGACAGGGAGGGTGTTGATCCATCTGGAGAGACTACAGATAGACAGGGAGGGTGTTGATCCATCTGATTGGACTACAGAAAGACAGGGAGGGTGTTGATCCATCTGGAGAGACTACAGAAAGATAAGGAGGGTGTTGATCCATCTGGAGAGACTACAGAAAGATTGGGAGGGTGTTGATTCATCTGATTGGAGAGTCTACAGAAAGACAGGGAGGGTGTTGATCCATCTGGAGAGACTACAGAAAGACAGGGAGGGTGTTGATCCATCTGATTGGAGAGACTACAGAAAGACAGGGAGGTGTTGATCCATCTGATTGGAGAGACTACAGAAAGATAGGGAGGGTGTTGATCCATCTGGAGAGACTACAGAAAGATAGGAAGGGTGTTGATCCATCTGATTGGAGAGACTACAGAAAGACAGGGAGGGTATTGATCCTTCTGGAGAGACTACAGAAAGACAGGGAGGGTGTTGATCCATCTGATTGGAGAGACTACAGAAAGACAGGGAGGGTGTTGATCCATCTGATTGGAGAGACTACAGAAAGACAGGGAGGGTGTTGATCCATCTGATTGGTTTAAGAGACGTCTGGATACTGTGTATCAGGATGTTGTGGCCATTTACACAGATGGTTCATAAGATCCAAGGACAGGATGTACTGGGTCAGCATTTATAGTGCAGGAATGTGGGGTGGAAGTCAGGAAACGTATTACAGACCATGTGTAGTGTTAAGGAGTCTCCTGTCCTTTATATCACATATCAGACAAGACCTGCTTTATGAGGTGCTACAAAGCCATGGCAGGAGTAAACAAATGGTTATACAGATAATATTTACATGGGTCCCAGCTCATGTAGGAGTGGAGGGGAACGAGGCAGTTGATGTACTGGCTAAACAAGCACTAAGTAGTGGGGGATTTTGATGTGGTCATTTCAATGAGCAAAGCAGAGGCAAAAAGCCTGATATGGACAGTGATGATGGAGAAATGTCAGGAACAGTGGAATAGAGATACTAAAGGCAGGCATTTATTTCAAGTACAGAGGAAGTTGGGGAGGGGAGAACGGCAGGAAGGGACAGAAGAGAGGAGGCTATATTTACAAGATGAAGGGTGGGACACAGCCAGTTGAATAAGACCTTACATGTGAAATGAAAGCATCCAACAAGAAGATGTGAGTATTGGCAGGAAACAGAGACAGTGGACCTTGTATTGATACAGTGTGGACATTATTGGAGGGAAAGAGAGAGGCTGAGATCTAGTATGAGGGAGAAGAGGATACAGGAAATTAGTTTAAAGAATATGTGGAGTAGAACGTCATTAAATTTAGTGGCAAATATTTTATATTTTTTTAAGAGCACCGAGGCTGGCAGGTAGGATTTAGTTTCTGCCTGTCTCTGGCCTCCACTCCAGTAGGTGGCGGTAATGCACCATAACGTTGGATGCCAACCTCTGATAAACCCCACGGAAGAAGGAGGAGGAGGAATGCTGCTTCGTGATTTCAACGCATACCTCGGAGCTTCGGTATCAAATGTAACACCACTATTTTATAACTTAGAATAGGTTTTTACTTGACTTGGGAAGGTGTGAATTTCATACGAGACTGGTTTGTTTCTCGAGGGAGAGTGACTGCTACACAGATTTATTTGATAAATATCTGCTCTTCATATCTATTTCTGTAATAGTTTCGCAGCAGAACTGCAGCCCAGAGTTTCAGGTTCAGAAGTTGAACGCGCAGTGCTGATTTCGGACAACAGGTTTCTGATCCAAACAGTCATGTAAGTTTTGTTACAACTTTAACTTGAACGTTGATCTGCGCTGTCCACTCTGAGTTCATGTCATTTCAAAGTTTGCTTAAAAATGTGTTAATATCTAATTCAGATTGTGAAGACTATAACATCTCTACTGTGGGGAGGCTAATCTACATTCCCCCCTATTTAAATACAAACTGAGTGGACAAAACATTAGGAACACCTGCTCTTTCTATGACCAGGTGAATCCAGGTGAAAGTTATGATCCCTTATTGATGTTACTTGTTAAATCCACTTCAATCAGTGTAGATGAAGGGGAGGAGGCAGGTTAAAGAAGGATTTTTAAGCCTTGAGACATGGATTGTGTGCCATTATTAAGGGTGAATGGCCAAGACAATAGTCTGAATGACTAAAACCAGGTAGAAATTGTGTAGAAATTATTCAACTTTTTTTTAAATTTAACCTCTGAACTATTTTTCTTCAGTCAGTATTTTCAACAGTTATTAGCAGCACTATTTAGCGGATGTGGTTGATTTTTGTGGTCTCAAACCAGTGAACTTAACATTCAAGTATATGGGCAAAACTGAATTATTGACAATGGAAAAGGTGGGATTGTTGTTCCCTTGTCATGTAATTGGTACATTTACTATCAATCTAACTTTCCACATTGCATTTTGACCCCCCCCCCCCACCCCCCAAAAATGGATCGCCTCCCCCTGGTTCAATTTGGGTCCAAGGCAAAACCAGTTGAGAACCACTGTATTAGGCCCGATACTGGACTACAGGAGCTTAACGATACTCCGTATAGTCCAAGGACCTTAGCTAGTTAACCTTATATATGTTCTGTTTAAAAGACAATTGGCTCTGGAAGCCGAAACAGCCAAATACTACATCCGAAACGGTACAGTTCTAGAAGCAAAAATCCCTTTTTACTTTCTTATCACATCAAAATAATTTCACAAAAATACACCGGTTTTAGTGCTGTAGGAGACAACAGTATTTTTCTGTGGCATCATCTTCTGTTTACGCAGGTGTTAGGAGATGCAGGTAGCTAGTTGGCATCGGTAGTCCACTCTGTCTTCCATAAACACGCTTTTATATGGAGATATGGCCATGTTGGAACCCTAACCATATTTAACCTTTATTTAACTCGGCAAGTCAGTTAAGAACAAATTCTTATCTACAATGACGGCCTAGGAACAGTGGGTTAACTGTCTTGTTCAGCAGAAGAACGACAGATTTTTACCTTGTCAGCTCAGGGATTCGATCTAGCAACCTTTTGGTTACTAGTCCAACACTAACCACTAGGCTACGCTGCCGCCCCATATAAAGGTTTTTTTTTTTTTAATGAAAGATGAGGTCCTTATGATTCCAAAACCGTACCGTAAGCGATGCATGTTAATGTTCCGACCAAGCGGCGCGGCTCTGAACAAAACGCCCCGGTACAGAAGACGCCTTCGTTGTGAATGACTCGTGTAATATAATGGAACTGAGAGCCATGATCAAGAGCTAGGTATATACTAGTCTATTCACAAAGCTGTTTTCTGTTAGATAACATTTCATTTTGGGAGATTGTAAAATATAACCTTTAAATTCAAGACATGAAAAACCATATTGTTTCAGTTGATAATAAATATGTTGAGTTACTTTTCCCTCAACTTGTTTCTTTAACTGTCTAGCAAGTCAAGCTAGTTTACAGAGCAGCTAGCTAAAAGCTAAGCAACACTGTAGCTCGTCACCTGAACCTAATAATTATAATAAACACATTTCACTGCCATTACAAGAAACTAAAAAGGGAGGCAAAAGTTCTGAAGTATAATTGGCTTAACAGCTAATGTGTATTATCTATTAAAGGGATACGTTGGTATTTTGGCCATGAAGCCCTTTATCTACTTCCCCCAGAGTCAGATGAACTCGGATACAATGGCTCGCGAAACTTCTTCTAACTTCTTTTATACACAGAGACATAAAAAATGGTCTCCACAAGTTCATCTGACTCTGGGGTAGTAGATAAAGGGCCTCATGGCCAAACTCCCGACGTATCCCTTTAACATACTATTAAAATAGTACTCACTTATAGGAATTGGTCAAAAGTTGCTAGCTATCGCGTAAAACTCATTGTCTAAAAACACATTTAGAATTTTATTCTGTGGTTTTTGGTAACTTTCTGTTCTTTTGATGGACTCTGGCCGGACTGAAGAAGACGGGCCTTTCATCAACTGGATCTGCTCACCTCCTGCGTTCTCTCTCGTCCTCCTTTTTGAAAAAGGTCAAAGTTTGTCTAGGAGAGTCGGTGAAGAGAGTGAACATCGATGGAAATGAGACGGTCCTTCTCCATTCGAGCGTCATTAGGTTAATGACGTTTACAGGGGTGCATCCCACAATGCATTGCGTTTACAGGGGTGCATCCCACAATGCATTGTGTGCAGAGCAGCGGACATGTAATGCGCATTGTCTCAGGAAGGACTGTCTGGATTGGAAATACTCAGTAAAGAAGAGTTGGGCAACGCAACCTGGATCTACAGGCAGCGGTGAAAATATGAACATACAAAGAAAGACTTCAGGGGAGTCTCAAGTTGGATTTGATTTACCTTGAATATTACAGCCCATTTGTGTAGATTATTAGCCAGACAACCTGCTGAGTTTAACCTCCAGTGACCTTTTCCTTATTGTTAGGCTACTTGATGTGTAATTTTTAATAAAGGTTTATAAATAGAAGCTAAATATCGTATATAGTTATAGATAATATACTGCATAATAAAACAATCCCTAGTCAGTTAGTGTGTTGAAGGTGGACTGGCTGTATTATTTAGCATTAATAGACTGGTTTTGCGCACAACAACTTTCTATCCACGCTGGAGAGAAAACATGAGGACGGCTACTGTAACGCAGGTTCAGCTAGATGATGTATTGAAAACGATCTATTGGTAGCTGATCAGTATGTTGCGTTAAAAAGTATTTTACAATCTGCAATGTTTGAATTTCTATCTTTTAATTACAGGAACAAGTAATACCATTCTTGCCAGCAGTCTAAAAATGGCAGCATTGCGACATGGTGCATAGCCTCGTTGTGTTAGGCTTAACATGAGAAAATGACGGGGGACGGGGGGGGACGGGGCGAGGCGGCGGGGGGACGGGGGTCCAGAGAAATTGCATTGCCAGTGACAACCAGGTGCAACTTTGCTGAACTGTTCACAGTAATATTGACAAACAGTTATTTGTTGCTTATATGAACATTCCAGATGTTTCCAAAACGGTATCATGTGTTGCGTATCTGCGTTTAGACAGAGTTTGGGCATTAAGAAGAACGTTGGGATTGTAGTTCACGACGGAGAAGCGTTGGAAAAAGTACCCAATTTATCACACTGGAGTGAAAGGAAAGATCAAATCAAATCAAATGTATTTATATAGCCCTTCTTACATCAGCTGATGTCTCAGTGCTGTACAGAAACCCAGCCTAAAACCCCCAAACAGCAAGCAATGCAGGTGTAGAAGCAAAGGAAAGATACCTTTTAATAGAAAATGACTCAAGTGAAGTAACACAGTAAAATACTACTTAAGTAAAAGTCTAAAAGTATCTGGTTTTTAATATACTTACGTATCAAAAGTAAAGTATAAATCATTTCGAATGTTGTTTTATTTTTTGAATTTTTTTTTTTATGGATAGCCAGGGCCATGCTCCAACACTCACACTGTTTAGTGAGTCCTCCAGATCAGAGGCAGTAGGGATGACCAGGGATGTTCTCTGTTTAGTGAGTCCTCCAGATCAGAGGCAGTATGGAGGACCAGGGATGTTCTCTGTTTAGTGAGTCCTCCAGATCAGAGGCAGTAGGGACGACCAGGGATGTTCTCTGTTTAGTGAATCCTCCAGATCAGAGGCAGTAGGGACGACCAGGGATGTTCTCTGTTTAGTGAGTCCTCCAGATCAGAGGCAGTAGGGATGACCAGGGATGTTCTCTGTTTAGTGAGTCCTCCAGATCAGAGGCAGTAGGGATGACCAGGGATGTTCTCTGTTTAGTGAGTCCTCCAGATCAGAGGCGGTAGGGATGACCAGGGATGTTATCTTGATAAGTGTGTGAATTGGACCATTTTCCTGTCCTGCTAAACATTCAAAACGTAACTTTTGGGTGTGAGGGGAAAGTGCATGGAGTTAAAAGTACATTATTTTCTTTAGGAATGTAGTGAAGTAAAAGGAAAAGTTGGCAAAAAATATAAATAGTAAAGTACAGATACCCCCAAAAAAATACTTCAGTAAAAAATACTTGAAAGTAAGTACTTTCTCTAAGTACTTTACACTACTACAAGCTGTGATCAGTACCATCAGCTGAGAACTGGGCCGACTGTAAGCTGGGTATACCCCACTCGGGTTCTTGAGAGCTAATCTAAACTAGGAGAAATGATTTGCTGAATCCCGATGGTGGAACAAGCTCCCTCACGACGCCAGGACAGCGGAGTCAATCACCACCTTCAGGAGACACCTGAAACCCCACCTCTTTAAGGAATACCTGGGATAGGATTAAGTAATCCTTCTAACCCCCCCCCCCCCCCCCTTAAAAGATTTAGATGTACTATTGTAAAGTGGTTGTTCCACTGGATATCATAAGGTGAATGCACCAATTTGTAAGTCGCTCTGGATAAGAGCGTCTGCTAAATGATGTAAATGTAATCCATATGCTGTCAGTAAAAGGCTAAACTGTGATATTTTAGTATATCTTTAGCTGAATCTTTAGCTGAATCTGTATCGGCTCGTTTTCCAGACCTCAGCACGGTACGTGTACAGTATCCCGTCCAACTTGTGGGGCGATAGGTGTACATACTAACCATGAATCATTCTCACCTACCAGGTTTCTCCAAACCACCTTTCAAGCTAAACCTGTTCTTATTTATTTCAAATCCCCACATAGCTGATGTGTAGTGAAGGCAGCCAGGCCTGTTGGTGTAGTTGTCTAAACCCTGGTGACCCTGCTGAAACTATTTCTCTCTCTTTCGCTCTCTCTCTTTTTCTCTCTCTCTGTGTCTCTCTGTGTCTCTCTGTGTCTCTCTGTGTCTCTCTGTCTGTCTCTGTCTGTCTCTGTCTGTCTCTGTGTCTGTCTCTGTCTGTCTCTGTGTTTGTCTGTCTCTGTCTGTCTCTCTTTTTCTCTCTCTGTGTCTCTGTGTCTCTGTGTCTCTGGGTCTCTGGGTCTCTCTCTCTGTGTCTCTCTCTGTCTCTCTCTCTCTGTTTCTGTGTTTTTCTCTCTCTCTCTGTAGTGTAACAGTACCTCTCTCTCCCCGTATTGCTGTAGTGTAACAGTACCTCTCTCTCCCCCGTATTGCTGTAGTGTAACAGTACCTCTCTCTCCCCCGTATTGCTGTAGTGTAACAGTACCTCTCTCTCCCCCGTATTGCTGTAGTGTAACAGTACCTCTCTCTCCCCCGTATTGCTGTAGTGTAACAGTACCTCTCTCTCCCCCGTATTGCTGTAGTGTAACAGTACCTCTCTCCCCGTATTGCTGTAGTGTAACAGTATCTCTCTCCCCCCCGTATTGCTGTAGTGTAACAGTACCTCTCTCCCCCCCGTATTGCTGTAGTGTAACAGTACCTCTCCCCCCGTATTGCTGTAGTGTAACAGTACCTCTCCCCCCGTATTGCTGTAGTGTAACAGTACCTCTCCCCCGTATTGCTGTAGTGTACAGTACCTCTCTCTCCCCCGTATTGCTGTAGTGTAACAGTACCCTCTTCCCCCCGTATTGCTGTAGTGTAACAGTACCTCTCCTCTCCCCGTATTGCTGTAGTGTAACAGTACCTCTCTCTCCCCCGTATTGCTGTATGTAACAGTACCTCTCTCCCCCCGTATTGCTGTAGTGGTAACAGTACCTCTCTCCCCCCGTATTGCTGTAGTTGTAACAGTACCTCTCTCTCCCCCCCGTATTGCTGTAGGTGTAACAGTACCCTCTCTCCCCCCGTATTGCTGTAGTGTAACAGTACCTCTCTCCCCCCGTATTGCTGTAGTGTAACAGTACCTCTCTCCCCCCGTATTGCTGTAGTGTAACAGTACCTCTCTCCCCCGTATTGCTGTAGTGTAACAGTACCTCTCTCTCCCCCGTATTGCTGTAGTGTAACAGTACCTCTCTCTCCCCCCGTATTGCTGTAGTGTAACAGTACCTCTCTCTCCCCCCGTATTGCTGTAGTGTAACAGTACCTCTCTCTCCCCCGTATTGCTGTAGTGTACACAGTACCTCTCCCCCCGTATTGCTGTAGTGTAACAGTACCTCTCTCTCCCCCGTATTGCTGTAGTGTAACAGTACCTCTCCCCCGTATTGCTGTAGTGTAACAGTACCTCTCCCCCCGTATTGCTGTAGTGTACAGTACCTCTCCCCCCCGTATTGCTGTAGTGTAACAGTACCTCTCTCCCCCCCGTATTGCTGTAGTGTAACAGTACCTCTCTCCCCCCCGTATTGCTGTAGTGTAACAGTACCTCTCTCTCCCCCCCGTATTGCTGTAGTGTAACAGTACCTCTCCCTCCCCCCCGTATTGCTGTAGTGTAACAGTACCTCTCCCCCCGTATTGCTGTAGTGTAACAGTACCTCTCTCTCCCCCGTATTGCTGTAGTGTAACAGTACCTCTCTCCCCCCGTATTGCTGTAGTGTAACAGTACCTCTCTCCCCCGTATTGCTGTAGTGTAACAGTACCTCTCTCCCCCCGTATTGCTGTAGTGTAACAGTACCTCTCTCTCCCCCGTATTGCTGTAGTGTAACAGTACCTCTCCCCCGTATTGCTGTAGTGTAACAGTACCTCTCCCCCGTATTGCTGTAGTGTAACAGTACCTCTCTCTCCCCCGTATTGCTGTAGTGTAACAGTACCTCTCTCCCCCCGTATTGCGGTAGTGTAAACAGTACCTCTCTCTCCCCCGTATTTGCTGTAGTGTAACAGTACCTCTCTCCTCCCCGTATTGCTGTAGTGTAACAGTACCTCTCTCCCCCGTATTGCTGTAGTGTAACAGTACCTCTCTCCCCCCGTATTGCTGTAGTGTAACAGTACCTCTCTCCCCCCGTTTGGTAACCCCCCCGTATTGCTGTAGTGTAACAGTACCTCTCTCCCCCGTATTGCTGTAGTGTAACAGTACCTCTCCCCCCGTATTGCTGTAGTGTAACAGTACCTCTCCCCCGTATTGCTGTAGTGTAACAGTACCTCTCTCTCCCCCGTATTGCTGTAGTGTAACAGTACCTCTCTCCCCCCGTATTGCTGTAGTGTAACAGTACCTCTCTCTCCCCCGTATTGCTGTAGTGTAACAGTACCTCTCTCTCCCCCGTATTGCTGTAGTGTAACAGTACCTCTCTCTCCCCCGTATTGCTGTAGTGTAACAGTACCTCTCCCCCGTATTGCTGTAGTGTAACAGTACCTCTCCCCCGTATTGCTGTAGTGTAACAGTACCTCTCTCCCCCCGTATTGCTGTAGTGTAACAGTACCTCTCCCCCTCGTATTGCTGTAGTGTAACAGTACCTCTCCCCCGTATTGCTGTAGTGTAACAGTACTTCTCTCCCCCCTTATTGCTGTAGTGTAACAGTACCTCTCTCCCCCCGTATTGCTGTAGTGTAACAGTACCTCTCTCCCCCCGTATTGCTGTAGTGTAACAGTAACTCTCTCCCCCCGTATTGCTGTAGTGTAACAGTACCTCTCTCTCTCCCCGTATTGCTGTAGTGTAACAGTACCTCTCTCTCCCCCCGTATTGCTGTAGTGTAACAGTACCTCTCTCTCCCCCCGTATTGCTGTAGTGTAACAGTACCTCTCCCCCCGTATTGCTGTAGTGTAACAGTACCTCCCCCCCCCCCGTATTGCTGTAGTGTAACAGTACCTCTCCCCCCCCGTATTGCTGTAGTGTAACAGTACCTCTCTCCCCCGTATTGCTGTAGTGTAACAGTACCTCTCTCCCCCGTATTGCTGTAGTGTAACAGTACCTCTCTCTCCCCCGTATTGCTGTAGTGTAACAGTACCTCTCTCCCCCCGTATTGCTGTAGTGTAACAGTACCTCTCTCCCCCCGTATTGCTGTAGTGTAACAGTACCTCTCTCTCCCCCGTATTGCTGTAGTGTAACAGTACCTCTCTCTCCCCCATATTGCTGTAGTGTAACAGTACCTCTCTCCCCCCCCGTATTGCTGTAGTGTAACAGTACCTCTCTCTCCCCCCGTATTACTGTAGTGTAACAGTACCTCTCTCTCCCCCCGTATTGCTGTAGTGTAACAGTACCTCTCTCCCCCGTATTGCTGTAGTGTAACAGTACCTCTCCCCTGTATTGCTGTAGTGTAACAGTACCTCTCTCCCCCCGTATTGCTGTAGTGTAACAGTACCTCTCCCCCCGTATTGCTGTAGTGTAACAGTACCTCTCCCCCCGTATTGCTGTAGTGTAACAGTACCTCTCCCCCCCGTATTGCTGTAGTGTAACAGTACCTCTCCTCCCCCGTATTGCTGTAGTGTAACAGTACCTCTCCCCCGTATTGCTGTAGTGTAACAGTACCTCTCCCCCGTATGGCTGTAGTGTAACAGTACCTCTCCCCCCGTATGGCTGTAGTGTAACAGTACCTCTCCCCCCGTACGGCTGTAGTGTAACAGTACCTCTCCCCCCGTATTGCTGTAGTGTAACAGTACCTCTCTCTCCCCCGTATTGCTGTAGTGTAACAGTACCTCTCTCTCCCCCGTATTGCTGTAGTGTAACAGTACCTCTCTCCCCCCGTATTGCTGTAGTGTAACAGTACCTCTCTCCCCCCGTATTGCTGTAGTGTAACATTACCTCTCTCCCCCGTATTGCTGTAGTGTAACAGTACCTCTCTCCCCCCCGTATTGCTGTAGTGTAACAGTACCTCTCTCCCCCCGTATTGCTGTAGTGTAACAGTACCTCTCCCCCGTATTGCTGTAGTGTAACAGTACCTCTCTCCCCCCGTATTGCTGTAGTGTAACAGTACCTCTCTCCCCCTCTTCTCCAGGGAGATGTTACTGTGGGTGTTAGGGGTATTGCTGCTGCTGTTCTCCAGTCTGGATGTGTGGTACTTTGTGCGTGCTGCGGTCACGGTGGTCAGGGCCTGGTTCCAGAAGCCGGTGTGGGACGTCCTGGGGGAACAGAGTGTATCGGGACGCGTTCTGCTTCACGATATCGACCTGGGACACATGAACAACGCCAGATTCCTCCGGGAGTGTGACTTCGCCAGGTTAGATGGGTCCCAGGATGCTGAGTTCTCTGTTAGTGTTAACATATTATTTTACCCCAGTAGCTCCTAACCCCTAGAGGATTCCTTTACCCCAGTAGCTCCTAACCCCTAGAGGATTCCTTTACCCCAATAGCTCCTAACCCCTAGAGGATTCCTTTACCCCAATAGCTCCTAACCCCTAGAGGATTCCTTTACCCCAATAGCTCCTAACCCCTGGAGGATTCCTTTACCCCAATAGCTCCTAACCCCTAGAGGATTCCTAACCCCTAGAGGATTCCTTTACCCCAGTAGCTCCTAACCCCTAGAGGATTGTGTGTGTGTGTGTGTGTGTGTGTGTGACGTCCTCTATTTCCCCAGCTTCTCCATCTCCAGGGTGTATGGTGATGATGATGATGATGTTGTCCTCTCTCAGGTTCTCCCTGTACAGTCGTAACGGGGTGTTTAAAGCCTGCAGAGCCCTGAGGGCCACCATGGTGGTAGGGGCCACTACTATCCGCCTGCGCCGGGCCCTGTGCCTGGGGGAAGCATTTGAGCTGCGCACCAGAATTGTGGTCTGGGACGAGAAGGCCTTTTACCTTGAGCAGCGTTTCGTCTCCTGCAGGTGTGTGTCTGCTATTATAATGCCTTATGGATTTCAATGGAACAGTGTGTCTGCTATTATAATGCCTTATGGATTTCAATGGAACAGTGTGTCTGCTATTATAATGCCTTATGGATTTCAATGGAACAGTGTGTGTCTGCTATTATAATGCCTTATGGATTTCAATGGAACAGTGTGTGTCTGCTATTATAATGCCTTATGGATTTCAATGGAACAGTGTGTCTGCTATTATAATGCCTTATGGATTTCAATGGAACAGTGTGTGTGTCTGCTATTATAATGCCTTATGGATTTCAATGGAACAGTGTGTGTGTCTGCTATTATAATGCCTTATGGATTTTCAATGGAACAGTGTGTGTGTCTGCTATTATAATGCCTTATGGATTCAATGCAACAGTGTGTGTGTCTGCTATTATAATGCCTTATGGATTTCAATGGAACAGTGTGTGTGTCTGCTATTATAATGCCTTATGGATTTCAATGGAACAGTGTGTGTGTCTGCTATTATAATGCCTTATGGATTTCAATGGAACAGTGTGTGTGTTCTGCTATTATAATGCCTTATGGATTTCAATGGAACAGTGTGGTGTGTCTGCTATTATAATGCCTTATGGATTTCAATGGAACAGTGTGTGTGTCTGCTATTATAATGCCTTATGGATTTCAATGGAACAGTGTGTGTGTCTGCTATTATAATGCCTTATGGATTTCAATGGAACAGTGTGTGTGTCTGCTATTATATGCCTTATGGATTTCAATGGAACAGTGTGTGTGTCTGCTATTATAATGCCTTATGGATTTCAATGGAACAGTGTGTGTGTCTGCTATTATAATGCCTTATGGATTTCAATGGAACAGTGTGTGTGTCTGCTATTATAATGCCTTATGGATTTCAATGGAACAGTGTGTGTGTCTGCTATTATAATGCCTTATGGATTTCAATGGAACAGTGTGTGTGTCTGCTATTATAATGCCTTATGGATTTCAATGGAACAGTGTGTGTGTCTGCTATTATAATGCCTTATGGATTTCAATGGAACAGTGTGGGGCAGGGAGACGACAGTGTGTGTGTGGCAGGGAGACGACAGTGTGTGTGTGGCAGGGAGGCGACAGTGTGTGTGTGTGTGTGGCAGGGAGACGACAGTGTGTGTGGCAGGGAGACGACAGTGTGTGTGGCAGGGAGGCGACAGTGTGTGTGTGGCAGGGAGGCGACAGTGTGTGTGTGGCAGGGAGGCGACAGTGTGTGTGTGTGGCAGGGAGGCGACAGTGTGTGTGTGTGGCAGGGAGACGACAGTGTGTGTGTGGCAGGGAGGCGACAGTGTTTGTGTGTGGCAGGGAGGCGACAGTGTGTGTGTGTGTGTGTGTGGCAGGGAGACGACAGTGTGTGTGGCAGGGAGACGACAGTGTGTGTGGCAGGGAGACGACAGTGTGTGTGGCAGGGAGACGACAGTGTGTGTGGCAGGGAGGCGACAGTGTGTGTGTGTGGCAGGGAGGCGACAGTGTGTGTGTGGCAGGGAGGCGACAGTGTGTGTGTGTGGCAGGGAGGCGACAGTGTGTGTGTGTGTGGCAGGGAGACGACAGTGTGTGTGGCAGGGAGGCGACAGTGTGTGTGTGTGTGGCAGGGAGACGACAGTGTGTGTGTGTGTGGCAGGGAGACGACAGTGTGTGTGTGGCAGGGAGGCGACAGTGTTTGTGTGTGGCAGGGAGGCGACAGTGTGTGTGTGTGTGGCAGGGAGGGCGACAGTGTGTGTGTGTGTGGCAGGGAGGCGACAGTGTGTGTGTGTGTGGCAGGGAGACGACAGTGTGTGTGGGTGTGTGGCAGGGAGGCGACAGTGTGTGTGTGTGTGTGGCAGGGAGACGACAGTGTGTGTGGCAGGGAGGCGACAGTGTGTGTGTGGCAGGGAGGCGACAGTGTGTGTGTGGCAGGGAGGCGACAGTGTGTGTGTGGCAGGGAGGCGACAGTGTGTGTGTGGCAGGGAGGCGACAGTGTGTGTGTGGCAGGGAGGCGACAGTGTGTGTGTGGCAGGGAGGCGACAGTGTGTGTGTGGCAGGGAGGCGACAGTGTGTGTGTGGCAGGGAGGCGACAGTGTGTGTGTGGCAGGGAGGCGACAGTGTGTGTGTGGCAGGGAGGCGACAGTCAGTGTGTGTGTGGCAGGGAGGCGACAGTCAGTGTGTGTGTGGCAGGGAGGCGACAGTGTGTGTGGGGCAGGGAGGCGACAGTGTGTGTGTGTGGGGCAGGGAGGCGACAGTGTGTGTGTGTGTGTGGCAGGGAGACGACAGTGTGTGTGTGTGTGTGGCAGGGAGGCGACAGTGTGTGTGTGGCAGGGAGGCGACAGGTGTGTGTGTGTGTGTGTGTGGCAGGGAGGCGACAGTGTGTGTGTGTGGCAGGGAGGCGACAGTGTGTGTGTGTGTGTGTGTGGCAGGGAGGCGACAGGTGTGTGTGTGTGTGTGTGGCAGGGAGACGACAGTGTGTGTGTGTGGCAGGGAGGCGACTGTGTGTGTGTGTGTGTGGCAGGGAGGCGACAGTGTGTGTGTGTGGCAGGGAGGGGACAGTGTGTGTGTGTGTGTGTGTGGCAGGGAGGCGACAGTGTGTGTGTGTGTGGCAGGGAGGCGACAGTGTGTGTGTGTGGCAGGGAGGCGACAGTGTGTGTGTGTGGCAGGGAGGCGACAGTGTGTGTGTGGCAGGGGAGGCGACAGTGTGTGTGTGTGTGTGGCAGGGAGGCGACAGTGTGTGTGTGTGTGTGTGTGTGGGGCAGGGAGGCGACAGTGTGTGTGTGTGTGTGGCAGGGAGGCGACAGTGTGTGTGTGTGTGTGTGGCAGGGAGGCGACAGTGTGTGTGTGTGTGTGTGTGTGGGCAGGGAGGCGACAGTGTGTGTGTGTGTGTGTGTGTGTGTGGCAGGGAGGCGACAGTGTGTGTGTGTGTGTGTGGCAGGGAGGCGACAGTGTGTGTGTGTGTGTGTGTGTGGCAGGGAGGCGACAGTGTGTGTGTGTGTGTGTGTGTTTGTGGCAGGGAGGCGACAGTGTGTGTGTGTGTGTGTGTGGCAGGGAGGCGACAGTGTGTGTGTGTGTGTGTGTGTTTGTGGCAGGGAGGCGACTGTGTGTGTGTGTGTGTGTGTGGCAGGGAGGCGACAGTGTGTGTGTGTGTGTGTGTGGCAGGGAGGCGACAGTGTGTGTGTGTGTGTGGCAGGGAGGCGACAGTGTGTGTGTGTGTGTGGCAGGGAGGCGACAGTGTGTGGTTTGTGTGGCAGGGAGGCGACAGTGTGTGTGGTGTGTGTGGCAGGGAGGCGACAGTGTGTGTGTGTGTGGCAGGGAGGCGACAGTGTGTGTGTGTGTGGCAGGGAGGCGACAGTGTGTGTGTGTGTGGCAGGGAGGCGACAGTGTGTGTGTGTTGGCAGGGAGGCGACAGTGTGTGTGTGGTGGCAGGGAGGCGACAGTGTGTGTGGTGTGGTGTGTGGCAGGGAGGCGACAGTGTGTGTGTGTGTGTGTGGCAGGGAGGCGACAGTGTGTGTGTGTGTGGCAGGGAGGCGACAGTGTGTGTGTGTGGCAGGGAGGCGACAGTGTGTGTGTGTGTGGCAGGGAGGCGACAGTGTGTGTGGGAGGGAGACGACAGTGTGTGTGTGTGTGGCAGGGAGGCGACAGTGTGTGTGTGTGTGTGTGTGTGTGTGTGTGTGTGTGTGTGTGTGTGTGTGTGTGTGGCAGGGAGGCGACAGTGTGTGTGTGTGGCAGGGGGACGACAGTGTTTGTGTGTGTGTGTGTGTGTGTGTGTGTGGCAGGGAGGCGACAGTGTGTGTGTGTGTGGCAGGGAGGCGACAGTGTGTGTGTGTGTGTGGGGCAGGGAGGCGACAGTGTGTGTGTGTGTGTGTGTGTGTGTGTGTGGCAGGGAGGCGACAGTGTGTGTGTGTGGCAGGGAGGCGACAGTGTGTGTGTGTGTGTGTGTGTGTGTGTGTGTGGCAGGGAGGCGACTGTGTGTGTGTGTGTGTGTGTGTGTGTGGCAGGGAGGCGACAGTGTGTGTGTGTGGCAGGGAGGCGACAGTGTGTGTGTGTGTGTGTGTGTGTGTGTGTGGCAGGGAGGTGACAGTGTGTGTTTGTGTGTGTGGCAGGGAGGTGACAGTGTGTGTTTGTGTGTGGCAGGGAGGCGACAGTGTGTGTGTGTGTGTGGCAGGGAGGCGACAGTGTGTGTGTGTGTGTGGCAGGGAGGCGACAGTGTGTGTGTGTGTGTGTGTGGCAGGGAGGCGACAGTGTGTGTGTGTGTGTGTGTGTGTGTGTGGCAGGGAGGCGACAGTGTGTGTGTGTGGCAGGGAGGCGACAGTGTGTGTGTGGCAGGGAGGCGACAGTGTGTGTGTGGCAGGGAGACGACAGTGTGTGTGTGGCAGGGAGACGACAGTGTGTGTGTGGCAGGGAGACGACAGTGTGTGTGTGGCAGGGAGGCGACAGTGTGTGTGGCAGGGAGGCGACAGTGTGTGTGGCAGGGAGGCGACAGTGTGTGTGGCAGGGAGGCGACAGTGTGTGTGTGGCAGGGAGACGACAGTGTGTGTGTGGCAGGGAGGCGACAGTGTGTGTGGCAGGGAGACGACAGTGTGTGTGTGGCAGGGAGGCGACAGTGTGTGTGTGGCAGGGAGACGACAGTGTGTGTGGCAGGGAGGCGACAGTGTGTGTGTGTGTGTGTGGCAGGGTGGCGACAGTGTGTGTGTGTGGCAGGGAGACGACAGTGTGTGTGTGGCAGGGAGACGACAGTGTGTGTGTGGCAGGGAGGCGACAGTGTGTGTGGCAGGGAGGCGACAGTGTGTGTGGCAGGGAGGCGACAGTGTGTGTGGCAGGGAGGCGACAGTGTGTGTGGCAGGGAGGCGACAGTGTGTGTGTGGCAGGGAGGCGACAGTGTGTGTGTGGCAGGGAGACGACAGTGTGTGTGTGGCAGGGAGACGACAGTGTGTGTGTGGCAGGGAGACGACAGTGTGTGTGTGGCAGGGAGGCGACAGTGTGTGTGGCAGGGAGGCGACAGTGTGTGTGGCAGGGAGGCGACAGTGTGTGTGGCAGGGAGGCGACAGTGTGTGTGTGGCAGGGAGACGACAGTGTGTGTGGCAGGGAGGCGACAGTGTGTGTGTGGCAGGGAGACGACAGTGTGTGTGGCAGGGAGACGACAGTGTGTGTGGCAGGGAGGCGACAGTGTGTGTGTGTGTGTGTGGCAGGGTGGCGACAGTGTGTGTGTGTGGCAGGGAGGCGACAGTGTGTGTGTGTGGCAGGGAGGCGACAGTGTGTGTGTGTGTGTGTGTGTGTGGCAGGAAGGCGACAGTGTGTGTGTGTGTGGCAGGAAGGCGACAGTGTGTGTGTGTGGCAGGGAGGCGACAGTGTGTGTGTGTGTGTGTGTGTGGCAGGGAGGCGACAGTGTGTGTGTGTGTGTGTGGCAGGGAGGCGACAGTGTGTGTGTGTGTGTGTGTGTGTGTGTGTGGCAGGGAGGCGACAGTGTGTGTGTGTGGCAGGGAGGCGACAGTGTGTGTGTGTGTGGCAGGGAGGCGACAGTGTGTGTGTGTGTGGCAGGGAGGCGACAGTGTGTGTGTGTGTGTGGCAGGGAGACGACAGTGTGTGTGTGTGTGTGTGGAAGGGAGACGACAGTGTGTGTGTGTGGCAGGGAGACGACAGTGTGTGTGTGTGGCAGGGAGACGACAGTGTGTGTGTGTGGCAGGGAGACGACAGTGTGTGTGTGTGGCAGGGAGGCGACTGTGTGTGTGTGTGTGTGTGTGTGTGTGTGTGTGTGTGTGTGTGTGGCAGGGAGGCGACTGTGTGTGTGTGTGTGTGTGGCAGGGAGGCGACTGTGTGTGTGTGTGTGTGTGTGTGGCAGGGAGGCGACAGTGTGTGTGTGTGTGTGGCAGGGAGGCGACAGTGTGTGTGTGTGTGTGTGTGTGTGTGTGGCAGGGAGGCGACTGTGTGTGTGTGTGTGTGGCAGGGAGGCGACTGTGTGTGTGTGTGTGTGTGTGTGGCAGGGAGGCGACAGTGTGTGTGTGTGTGTGGCAGGGAGGCGACAGTGTGTGTGTGTGTGTGTGGCAGGGAGGCGACAGTGTGTGTGTGTGTGTGTGTGTGTGTGGCAGGGAGGCGACAGTGTGTGTGTGTGTGGCAGGGAGACGACAGTGTGTGTGTGTGTGGCAGGGAGACGACAGTGTGTGTGTGTGTGGCAGGGAGACGACAGTGTGTGTGTGTGTGGCAGGGAGACGACAGTGTGTGTGTGTGGCAGGGAGACGACAGTGTGTGTGTGTGGCAGGGAGACGACAGTGTGTGTGTGTGTGGCAGGGAGACGACAGTGTGTGTGGCAGGGAGACGACAGTGTGTGTGGCAGGGAGACGACAGTGTGTGTGTGTGGCAGGGAGGCGACAGTGTGTGTGTGTGGCAGGGAGGCGACAGTGTGTGTGTGTGTGTGTGTGTGTGTGGCAGGGAGGCGACAGTGTGTGTGTGTGTGGCAGGGAGGCGACAGTGTGTGTGTGGCAGGGAGGCGACAGTGTGTGTGTGTGTGGCAGGGAGGCGACAGTGTGTGTGTGTGTGTGTGTGGCAGGGAGGCGACAGTGTGTGTGTGTGTGTGGCAGGGAGGCGACAGTGGTGTGTGTGGCAGGGAGGCGACGGTGTGTGTGTGTGTGTGTGTGTGTGGTGTGTGTGTGTGTGTGTGGCAGGGAGGCGACGGTGTGTGTGTGTGTGTGTGTGGCAGGGAGGCGACGGTGTGTGTGTGTGTGGCAGGGAGGCGACGGTGTGTGTGTGTGTGTGTGTGGCAGGGAGGCGACGGTGTGTGTGTGTGTGGCAGGGAGGCGACGGTGTGTGTGTGGCAGGGAGGCGACTGTGTGTGTGTGTGTGGCAGGGAGGCGACGGTGTGTGTGTGTGTGGCAGGGAGGCGACGGTGTGTGTGTGTGTGTGTGGCAGGGAGGCGACGGTGCATTACAGCCTGTTTTGGCTTCATGTGTTGCTCCCCGTGTTGCTCCCCGTGTTGCTCCCCGTGTTGCTCCCCGTGTTGCTCCCCGTGTTGCTCCCCGTGTTACGCCCCCGTGTTACGCCCCCCCGTGTTACGCCCCCCCGTTACGCCCCCCGTTACGCCCCCCGTGTTACTCCCCGTGTTTCCCCCCGTGTTAATCAGTCTATCATTCTTTCATTTCCAGGGACGGTCTGGTGGCAGCTGTCATGTTGTGTAAACAGAACGTCGTACGCAGCAGTCCTGACAAGATACTACAGTTCCTCTGCAAGAGAAAAGTAGGAGGAGGAGGAAGGGGGGGAGGAGGAGGAAGGGGGGGAGGAGGAGGAAGGGGGGGAGGAGGAGGAGGAGGAGGTGGAAGGGGGGGAGGAGGAGGAAGGGGGGAGGAAGAGGTGGAAGAGGAAGGGGAGGAGGAGGAAGGGGAGGAGGAGGAGGAAGGGGGGGGGGGAAGGGGAGCGGAGGAGGAGGAGGGGGTGGAAGGGGAGGGAGGAGGAGGGGGAGGAGGAGGAGGGGGTGGAAGGGGGGAGGAAGAGGAGGAGGAGGAAGGGGGGAGGAGAGGGGGGAGGGGAGGAGGAAGGGGGGAGGAGGAGGAGGAGGAAGGGGAAGGGAAGGAGGGGTGTGGCCTAGGGGAGGATGATGAATGAGTGGATGGGAGGACGAGCAACCGATGTAGAAGTTCAGAATTTTAAAGGAGGGCTGATGTATGTTTTTGTCCTCATAAGGAAATGAGAACTTGGAGGCGTGTCTGGAAGTAGCCTGTCACTTTAAACCGGGTCTAGTCTGGAAGTAGCCTGTCACTTTAAACCAGGTCTAGATAGGCTACTCTATCTAGCAAGCTAGCCAACTTTTTTTCTGCAATTATCTTCAGCCGGTTTGACTCCGGTTTGACTTTGGATAGCCTGTCTCTGGGGTTAGTTAGGGAGCGTCAGTATATTCCACAATGTAAATGGGACACTATTTTCATTATTATTTTAGTTTTCTCATTAAATGCTTTCAATACTTGTATATGAATTTCTACAATTCATAGTTATTATCAGGTTTTTTAAGTCATTGAATTTTAACATATTGAACATTGTGTAATTTACTGATGTGAAGATCCAAAGTCAAACCAACATACCACGGTCGGTGTGCATCCCTTACCCGGGTTTTGGGCATTATGATCAGGTTGCCTGCAGCTACGCTCCAAGCTGGTGCTACCAGCTTTGAGCATGTGGGAAGGAATGAAATAAACCCAAGGTTAAACTTTTACATAGTCTACCTTTCACTCCTCTCTGTCTTGCAAAATCTCCACTTTGGACGAGACCTGACTTTTATGACCAAAATGATCCTATTTCCACTTCCGGGTCTATTTCCACTTCCGGGTCTATTTCCACTTCCTGGTCTATTTCCACTTCCTGGTCTATTTCCACTTCCTGGTCTATTTCCACTTCCGGGTCTATTTCCACTTCCGGGTCTATTTCCACTTCCTGGTCTATTTCCACTTCCGGGTCTATTTCCACTTCCTGGTCTATTTCCACTTCCTGGTCTATTTCCACTTCCTGGTCTATTTGGACACTAGAACACATGTTTCTGACTCGTATCGATGCCACAGGTTGTTTTCAACCAGAGAAGTTGTTTTTTTCCCCATTCAGTCAACTCTTTCAATATAAAGTGTGTGTGGGCCTTTGATGCATTTGACATCACTCAGTCCTCTTCTCTCTGTGTGTTCAGGTGGAGTGTCCCGACTACCCTGAGGATCTGCAGCACTGGATTAGCTTCATCTCAGCCAGCAGCCAGGCCCTGAGAGCCCAGAGTGGACTAGAGGACAAGACTGGAGCACAGGAAGACAAAGAAAAGTGATTGAGTTGGTATGCTGTGGTCGACGATATGGGAACATGAAGGCTCTCTCTCTCTGAGAGATCTGGGGTGTATTCATTAGTGTCAACTGTAGGAAAACGTTTCCCATTTGAAAAAAATAGAGTTCATATTAGATAAATGTAGGTAGGTTTGTTCTGTTTGGTTCCTAGTGAATACACCCCAGCTTCATACTGCTGGACGCTCCCATCTCTTCCACTCTGACGACCTGCTGACTAAGGCTGCATTTACACAGGCAGCCCAATTCTGATTTTTTTTTGCCACTAATTTTGACCAATCCTATATCTTCACATCAGATATTTTTCGGAGCTGATCTGATTGGTCAAAAAGATCAGATTTGAGCTGCCTGTGTAAACACAGCCTTTTTAGACTTCACTGGTGCCTTCTCTCTTCTAGGACCAGTCCCAAATGGACCCTACGCCATATGCACTTGTGGAGATCTGAGAGAATTTGATTGGTATAAGCAATACGGTGAAACTTCTACCTAAGCCTATCAAAGGGCGAGTTGGAGCCATTTCCATATTGATTGCGTCTGACAAATCATCTCACATCTGTACTAGGGCGTAGGGTCCATTGTGGGACTGGGCCTAGAGTCAAAACAGGACAGACCTGTCCATCGACCCACTGCTGTCTCCTGGATACTCCTTGTGGTGGGTGGCAACGGTCTGTTACTACTGACCTTTCAATATAGGAATTGTTTATGTATAGGAAAGAGGTCAAATGGATTCGTCTATATTTTCTATGTTGTAAAATAAAAATCTATTGATTTTGAGTTTTTGTTTGTTTGTTTATAGGCCTACTTAATAAAGATCTCATGATTTAAAATTATTGTGAAATATAGGGAATAGAAACCTGGTTAAAATGTATTATAGTTTAAGATCTAATCGGGAGAATTTAAAGATTCTCTTGATGCAGACAGTGGGGTCTTTTCTCAACTCCTCAACAGGGGATTTGAAGTTTAGATTGACTAAAGGAGTGGCAATATATTTTCTTAAATTATTTTGTTTAAATTAATGTTCATTTTCTCATACCTGTAATATAATTCACTTTTCTTTAGTGTTTATTTTTTTTCACCCCCGTCCAGTTGGTGGCGAGAATATACATTTAGCGTGTAGTTCGCCAACAAACCCGAAGAAGACGTTGTTTGGGGCAGGGTGACCGGCTCGGAAGTCAGCGCACCATATATCCCCGTTCTGCTAGCAGCAGGATATTATGCTGATAGGGTTTTTTTTTATTCCTCTTCAAAATAAGAGTCCCTGTGGAAAAGACGTCCTACATTTGGGAATATCGATATATTTTTTTCTCACTCCAGTGCAGTACAACGGTAACGGTTTATCACAACATGGCAACCACCTCAGAAAGTCGATGGGAAATGTTGTATTTTATTATTGTATTATTTAACCCAGAATTATTTTATTTTTTTAAAGTTTACACAAATACTCATATGTTGAAAGCTATTGGGTAGGCTATATTTAAAGAAATACACTGTTAATAAAATACAAATAAATGTAATTAGAATTACTCAGTGTCTGCAAAACTGAAATGGGTCTCTTGTGCTGACAGAGTACTGCCCACTCCTTTCACTGCAATGCAGGACACGGTATAAGGGATTCTTATTGGCTGGTAGATAGAACCTGTCTACCTGCCTCAGCTAAAGTGGTCTGGGAAATACTCAGTAGGGTCTCTACTAACCAAATATGTATAGTTTTGAAGGGGGGCTGTGCTGCACTATGGTGGGAACCATAAGCATACAGAAAGTCTGGTAAGACTGAAAGACGCAATGTAATTCATATGATTTTGGCCTACATATCACTAGAACAACACAATTTGCCAAGTGACGACTGAAGGTGATTCCTCATGAAACTAAAACAAAACAGGACCGTGATTTGTATTTATTTCAATGAAATGTAGGCCTTTACACTTTGAATGACTAACAACAATAACAAAGAAACAAACTATTGATAACTATGTCTACTTGAACTGTAAATGAACGTGCCTGTAAAAAAAAAAATTTAAAAGCTGTGAAGTATTTGTAGTTAATCATATCAGTAATGTAGGTTCAATATATCAGAGTTGTAGCTCTGCCCACCGGTGAAGTGGAGCAGAGCATGCTGGGCGATCTCCAGCTCAGAGATCAGTGAGAGAAAGCTCCAGCCATCCTTGTGTATTCCCACCAGTTAGCTTTCATTGTGTTAGCCAAGGCCAGTGGCCATCCTTGTTGATATGTAAGTACATATTTCATATCTTTCAGGTGTTTATGTCTGAAGATGCACTCTGTGACGATAATGTAATATTTATGGTTATGCTAATTAGTAGTGTATACTGTTCTGGTTTGGACCTGGCTAGTTCTGGTTTGGTTTGTAGTGTCATTTCGGATGTTTAACCCTGTATTTGTACAGGATAATGTCCCCCCAGTGCTTTGTGTATATGTCCTGTAATTGTAGAAGTATATGGTACATCATTTTATGGGTATTACATTGTGTTTAACTGTTTAGAGGTATTCCAGTTCGTAGCCCTGTACTGAAGATGACGGTGCTGTGCTTTGTAGTACAGGTGTGACGGCACCCCTTCTCATCTGCACCCCTTCTCATCTGCACCCCTTCTCATCTGAAATGCACCCCTTCTCATCTGAAATGCACCCCTTCTCATCTGCACCCCTTCTCATCTGCACCCCTTCTCATCTGCACCCCTTCTCATCTGCACCCCTTCTCATCTGAAATGCACCCCTTCTCATCTGCACCCCTTCTCATCTGCACCCCTTCTCATCTGCACTCCTTCTCATCTGCACCCCTTCTCATCTGCACCCCTTCTCATCTGCACTCCTTCTCATCTGCACCCCTTCTCATCTGCACCCCTTCTCATCTGCACCCCTTATCATCTGCACCCCTTCTCATCTGCACCCCTTCTCATCTGCACCCCTTCTCATCTTAGTACAGTCACGTTGTATTGCGCTGAATGGTCCTGTATAGCGTTAAGTCATCAATCATTTTATAGTCATGCATGTTGTTTATAAGAGATGTGAATTGGAGATGGTATTCTGTCAGTCACTCGTGTATCTTAATTTCTCTCTACTTACAGACCACACACACACACACACACACACACACACACTTTGTTTGAGGCAAGTTGCCAGACCACTAAGTGTCTCAGCCCATCCACACTATAAAGAACGTTCTGTTCTGTGCATCTTCAGCGTTATTAAACCACCTCAACTGTAATCCTACCTGTCCTACCCTTACCAGCACACGGAAGCAAACACATAAAGTAAAACCTAAAGAATATACAGTCCACCAAGTCCTCCCTTACAGTGGATAGCCTATGGCACCATAATGCATTGGGTGCAGCTATAGAAGGGGAGGAGAACAAAGTGCAGCCGGTTATGTGCGACACAGTCCCCCTCCAAAACTACACGTAAGAGAAACCTTACTGATTATTTCCCCCCCCCCCCCCCCCCCCCCCCCATTTTAACTGAGACGGGTAGAACACTTCTCTACAGTCCACTATTCTCAACATAACAATGTCAACATTTTCATTATTGGTATAAAAAAAAAAGTTACAACTAAATATATATATATATACACTAATTATATGTCATTGTCACAACACAAGTGGCCATTGATTTATTTTTAATCTATTTTGAATTAGATATACACGTAAACATGAAAATGTTAACATAAACATGAAATAAACATTGCAATGTTTTTGAAATGCGGGCTTTTATTTCATTTTTTTAATCATTTCCTGTATTACCATCCAAGCTGACGTCATCGTGTGTGTTGCTGGTCGACTACCGTCGTTAACGGCTTCTTCCACTTCGCAGCACATCTCCGGATAAACGCTGTAAGTTTACCGGCTATTCATTATGACAATTATTATTATTTTTTAAAACAACATTCTGGTACATGTTAACATCTGTCTAGAAATTGATTAATATAACTTCATGATAAAATAAAGGGAACACAAACCCGACACCACATTTGAGCTAGCTAATTTAGCTAGCTACTAGTACGCGTTAAGCTAACACAGTTAGCCAGCAGATTACCTGAGGTAACACGCTAACCGTTGTTGGTCTGTACTTGAACGTTATTGAACAAGCTAACGCTAGTAATTCACAATTACATTTGCTCAAGTGTTTGATTTCAAGTTGAATTTTGTAGTTCACGCTGCTGATGATTTACAGCCATGCTTTCCCAAATAATGTTAAAAAAAAAAAACATATATAATAATTTCGGGAATCTCTGTTTCATAAATGTTCATCAATTCGCAAGAGGTTGAATGTATCTCACTGGAGAAAGCGAACGAAACAGCGCCCCTCTGTCTCGGTATGTGTAGTCTATGTATCTGATGCTGTCTGGTCAGAAAGAGTATGACATTGAAGACAACCCGTAGCATTAAACGCAAAGGAAGCCAGTGAGCATTTGGCCTCCCTTGATAAAAAAAAAACATAAAATAATAGCTAAACTGAGTGAGCTCAGCTGTGAGTGGTCCTGGCACACAAAAAAAAAAGTGTCAAGGGAAACCAGTTTGGATTTGGACCAATCACAAGCTAAAACTTGAATTGTTTAATCTTGTTGTTTTATCCTCATGTGGCTAGCTAGCTAAAAGCCCCTTCCTAAATTAGCATGGATGGAGATGTGGGGCTGTGGTTTAAACTCGTAAAAGACACACCCTTGCCTTATGCCCTTGGGGGAATCCCCGTCACCATCTTGGAGGGTGGTCCAAATGATTAGCCAATGAAGGACAATTTGCAACGTAAGCCCCTAAGCCCTGGTTTTTAGTAGAGTTTGTGAGTGTACAATTATGTTCACTTTGCGGCCTGAAACTCACCATAATTCAATTAGTGACGATTGTACATCCGCTAAGAAAAGTCAGCCAAAAATGTAAGCGTTAATATGGAGTCAACATTCCAGTGGAAGTAAAAACACGATTGTAAATAAGTTAGAAATGGTGCTACTAATGCACATGACGGCACAAACACGTCTCGTAAAAGTTTGGTTTTTGTTTGGTTAGCTTTTGGAAATTGTAGAGAAAAAAACAAACATTTTCCTTCATTAGAAGTTCCAGCTAGGGAGAGCTGTTATTTAGCTAATTCATTTGCTAGCTATCATACAGTAGGCATATATTAATAATGATATATTTAATGTAAGTAGACATGCAATCATAATTGACTGTAGCGCATATAAAGCACCCACAAGCTACCTACCGGTGGCTGAAAACACAATCATCGCGGGATGAATGAGTGATGGAATTTCCGTGCGAGGTGGGGGTCCATTTTATAAATCGTTCCTTCCTCCCTCGCCCTGCAAGTGTATACTCGTCAGACGTCATGATACGTCATTAGAAGTGTCCACTACATTTGAGGGCTGAGGGAATAGGGTGTGTCTTTTAAGTGTTTGGGCTACAGCCACGGATTTGTATATGCAGTTTAACTTAATTCTCTGTACTGGCCAATGATGAGAATAGTGATTCTGATCCAACCATTAATTCATACATTATGCCCCTGGCCTGAGAGGATGGAAGTTCAACATGTAGCTGGAGGTAGCATGCTAATGGTAACTAGATAATTGTTGCCCATGAAAGAAAGTTAGGTTAGGGAGCAAGCATTTTAGCCAGGTAGCTTAGGACAACAAACTGGAAGGTTGTACTGTATGACAGAGTCATAGACCGTTTAGACAACATGGAAGATGAGGATGGAATTGGTGTTTCTCTACAAGTAGGGTGAGTCAACGCGTTTTTTATACTTAGACACACAGAAATCACTACCATGGACAGCCACTTCATATTTACCTTCCGTTGATTGGACTAAATAGTTTCTGGTATCTTTTAGTAGTCACTGTATCAGACTAAACAGAGGTGATCCACTGGATATCATAAGGTGAATGCACCAATTTGTAAGTCGCTCTGGATAAGAGCGTCTGATAAATGACTTAAATGTAAAAATTAGATGATGAAATGGTGTGGTTTTGTCATGCAATAGAATCTCACTTATTTTTTATTAAATTCATTTTTTTACCTTTTTTTTAACTAGGCAAGTCAGTTAAGAACAAATTCTTATTTTCAATGATGACCTAGGAACAGTGGGTTAACTGCCTGTTCAGGGGCAGAACGACAGATTTGTACCTTGTCAGCTCAGGGATTTGAACTTGCAACCTTTCGGTTACTAGTCCAACACTCTAACCACTAGGCTACGCTGCCGCGTTCTGCTTACAACAAAATCTGTTTCATAGTTAGTTTTACATACTAAGTCTTGCATAGTTTTTGTTTTGGTATGTTGCATTGAAAGTAGCTAATAGTGCTTTGATTCGATCATAGTTACCACAATAGAGGGGAATGTTGATAGTCTTATTAAGGGGGAAAACGAGACAGTTGAGTGAAGTTCGATCTCGTTCTTCTCTGCGTGGGCCGATGCTTCTCTGTGCAGCAGTACCAGGGAGCTGCTCACCTGCGCACTCACCACTTACATGCTGACCAGACCGGACACGTCGTGTGCGCGAGCGTCGCAAAATACATTTAGAAATCCATGTTATTCAATTATTGCACCCACACTGCTTGCGCGCGCCAACGAGCATCTGCGATGCCAAGGGCTAAAATAGAACTCCTTTCTATTTCTGACGCAGATCGCTCTGCAAGTCCTGACTCTCCCATCTCCTCATTGGTTTATAGAAGCAGGTACCCATGTGCCATCTCCTCATTGGTTATACCCACGTGGGTGATTGAACGACCAACTGTTGCCGGTCGTCGTGGTAATACTATGAAAGTTTAGATGCCGATCACCATATAAATTCAAAGATGAAAAAGCCTGGAAGGAGAAGAGACGACTTGAAACGATTCGGTTGGCCGTTTTATGTGTGGATTAATTGTCGGAGTAGAGGACCTTGTGCATTTCAGGTAAAATAACAACTCAATGTTTATATCCCAGGACAAATTAGCTAGCAACAGCAAGCTAGCTAAATAGGACAAATTAGCTAGCAAGTGCAAACTAACTAGCTAAATTTCCATACATGTTTAGTGCTTTTCGACCTGTCCCCAAATTAATGTCATTGGTTCAGAGTTTGTTTTGATATTTTAACCTGTGTGTCGTGATCGCGTTTGGTGTAGAGGGACAAAATACATTTCTGCACGATGGCGCGCGCGCACAGCCGGTTTGGGTTCCGTGTTAGAGGGAACATTGTTCGCAACACATATGTTGTAATATGGCATTATCTTCTGGATTGGCTTCCCCGGTGATTTAACACACGCTAATGTTGATTTAGCAAATGACCTAGCTAGCTAGCGAGTAGCCATAATCCCAATAGACGTTCATTACCTCTCTACTGTTGATTTAGCAAATGACCTAGCTAGCTAGCGAGTAGCCATAATCCCAATAGACGTTCATTACCTCTCTACTGTTGATTTAGCAAATGACCTAGCTAGACGTCATTAGGTTCTCTCTAGTCAAATCAGATTTTAATTGTCACATGCTTCGTAAACAAGTGTAGACTAACATTGAAATGCTTACTTACGGGCCTTTCAAACAATGCTGAATACAATAGAAAATTATATACTAATACGGGGAATAAATATACAATGAGCAATGATAGCTTGGCTATATACATGGGGTACCAATCCCTAGTCAATGGTAGCTTGGCTATATACACGGGCTACACTGTATATGTAAATAATCCGCTGTATACATGCCTACCTTTGACACGTTTCCCCCCCTTTTCCCACTTATTTAAACCCCCCTGCAAAATAGTAGGTTTCATACATTGTAACATACAGTGCCTTCGGAAAGTATTCAGACCCCTTCACTTTTTACACATTTTGTTGTTATGTTACAGCCTTATTCTAAAATGGATTAAAAACAAAACAAATCCTCAGCAATCTACACACAATACCCCATCATAATGACAAAGTGAAAACCGGTTTTTAGAAATGTTTGCAAATGTATTAAAAACAAATAACAGATACCTTGTTTACGTAAGTATTCAGACCCTTTGCTATGAGACTCGAAATTGAGCTCAGGTGCTTCCTGTTTCCATTGATCATCCTTGAGATGTTTCTACAACTTGATTGGAGTCCACCTTTGGTAAATTCAATTGATTGGACATGATTTGGAAAGGCACACACCTGTCTATATAAGGTCCCACAGTTGACAGTACATGTCAGAGCCAAAACCAAGCCATGAGGTTGAAGAAATTGTCTGTAGAGCTCCGAGACAGGATTGTGTCAAGGCACAGATCTGGGGAAGGGTACCAAAACATTTCTGCAGCAATGAAGGTCCCCAAGAACACAGTGGCCTCCATCATTCTGAAATAGAAGACGTTTGGAACCACCAAGACTCTTCCTAGAGCTGGCCTCCCGGCCAAACTGAGCAATCGGGGGAGAAGGGCCTTGGTCAGGGAGTTGACCAAGAAGCCGATGGTCACTCTGACAGAGCTCCAGAGTTCCTCTGTGGAGATGGGAGAACCTTCCAGAATGACAACCATCTCTGCAGCACTCTACCAATCAGGCCTTTATTGTAGAGTGGCCAGACAGAAGCCACTCCTCAGTAAAAGGCACATGACAACCCGCTTGGAGTTTGCCAAAAGGCACCTAAAGACTCTCAGGCCATGATAAACAAGATTCTCTGGTCTGATGAAACCAAGATTGAATTCTTTGGCCTGAATGCCAAGTGTTACGTCTGGAGGAAACCTGGCACCATCCCTCCGGTGAAGCATGGTGGTGGCATCCTTGATGAAAACCTGCTCCGGAGCCTCAGGACCTCAGACTGGGGCGAAGGTTCACCTTCCAACAGGACAACGACCCTAAGCACACAGCCAAGACAACGCAGGAGTGGCTTCGGGACAAGTCTCTGAATGTCCTTGAGTGGCCCAGCCAGAGCCCGGACTTGAACCTGATCAAACATCTCTGGAGAAACCTGAAAATAGCTGTGCAGCAATGAACCCCAACAAACCTGACCGAGCTTGAGAATTTCTGCAGAGAAGAATTGGAGAAACTCCCCAAATACAGGTGTGCCAAGCTTGTAGCGTCATACCCAAGAAGACTCAATGCTGTAATCGCTGCCAAAGGTGCTTCAACAAAGTACTGAGTAAAGGGTCTGAATACTTACGTAAATGTGATATTTCTGTTTTTTATTTTTAATAAATTAGCAAATATGGCTAAACCTGTTTTAGCTTTGTCATTATGGGATATTGTTTGTAGATTGAGGGATAAATACTCACTTCTACATGTGACCAAATGTACAGTTTAAGCTCTTAAATTATTAATTTGCCACGACTGGCTCCTGCCAGCTCCTCAACCGTCACCTCAAATCGCTCTCCATTTAGGTCATGGAGGGAAGAATTTGTTGGTTTAGTTGCCATGACACCCATACCTACGGAAGCCAACGAGGATCAAATTAAGAAATTAGTTTTCCTGCTGGTAGACAGAGATCCTTAATAACGGAATGAAAAAAAAAATACATTTCTCAGATGGCGGATTTGGAATCGTATGCAGATATTGTTGATTTGATTCAAGATACATACATGCTGACAAATTAAACCAGTAATTTGGTACGAGAAGCTGTCACCCTCAGCAGGTCAGTATCGATCTGATACGAGAAGCTGTCACCCTCAGCAGGTCAGTATTGATCTGGTTTGAGAAGCTGTCACCCTCAGCAGGTCAGTTCAGTATTGATCTGGTTTGAGAAGCTGTCACCCTCAGCAGGTCAGTTCAGTATTGATCTGGTTTGAGAAGCTGTCACCCTCAGCAGGTCAGTTCAGTATTGATCTGGTTTGAGAAGCTGTCACCCTCAGCAGGTCAGTTCAGTATTGATCTGGTACGAGAAGCTGTCACCGAGGTTAGACTACACGTCATATGTTAACTCAGTGAGAAAATACCACAACAGAGAAGATTGTGACTTGGCTCAGTGTTATAGGACACCTTCAACTAAACACCTTCAGCTAAACACCTTCAGCTAAACAATCAGGCTATAGGACATCTTCAGCTAAACAATCAGGTATGCAATGGGCAGTAAAAAAACATACTTTTTTTTTTGTTGCCACATTCATGTACTTAAATTGCACGTAAATAGCATCCGAGAATAGCCGACATTGCGCTATAGGCAGGTGTGACTAGGCAACAGGATGCATGATAGAAAGTGGAAGTACACTATATATACAGCAGTATGTGGACACCCCTTCATCCACTATATATACAGCAGTATGTGGACACCCCTTCATCCACTATATATACAGCAGTATGAGGACACCCCTTCATCCACTATATATACAGCAGTATGAGGACACCCCTTCATCCACTATATATACAGCAGTATGAGGACACCCCTTCATACACTATATATACAGCAGTATGAGGACACCCCTTCATACACTATATATACAGCAGTATAAGGACACCCCTTCATACACTATATATACAGCCTATGAGGACACCCCTTCATTCACTATATATACAGCAGTATGAGGACACCCCTTCATACACTATATATACAGCAGTATGTGGCCCCTTCATTCACTATATATACAGCAGTATGAGGACACCCCTTCATTCACTATATATACAGCAGTATGAGGACACCCCTTCATACACTGTATATACAGCAGTATGAGGATACCCCTTCATACACTATATATACAGCAGTATGAGGACACCCCTTCATACACTATATATACAGCAGTATGAGGACACCCCTTCATACACTATATATACAGCAGTATGAGGACACCCCTTCATACACTATATATACAGCAGTATGTGGACACCCCTTCATACACTATATATACAGCAGTATGAGGATACCCCTTCATACACTATATATACAGCCTATGAGGACACCCCTTCAACTTAGTGTATTCGGCTATTTCAGCCACGCCAGTTGCTGACAGGTGTATAAAATCAAGCACACACCCATGCAATCTCCATAGACAAACATTGACAGTATTATGGCCCGTACTGAAGAGCTCATTGACTTTCAACGTGGCACCGTCATAGGATACCACCTTTCCAACAAGTCAGTTCGTCAAATTTCTGCCCCTGCTAGAGCTTCCCTGGTCAATTGAGATTGTGAAGTGGAAATGTCTTGGAGCAACAATGGCTCAGCCGCAGAGTGGTAGGGCCACACAAGCTCACAGAACGGAACTTCTTGAGGATCTTACGGCCCGTGCCAAATCTTTACAGCCTCCTGAGGCTAGCTCCTTAGCGATGTGGACACCAAGGAACTCTCTCTCGACCTGCTCCACTTCATCCCCGTCGACGTAAACGGGGGCGTGTTCGGCCTTCCGTTTCCTGTAGTCCACGATAAGCTCCTTTGACTTGTTGAGGGGAAATTGTGTTTTCTCTGACCATCTCCCTATAGGCTGTCTCGTCGTCATTGGTGATCAGGCCTACCACTGTTGATGGTGTTGGAGTCGTGAGTGAACCACGCGAGATATGGCTCAGAAAACGTGCCACAATCCAGGGATGGGAGATGGTAGTGTACTGCTAATTATCCTAAAAGGGGAAAAACTAGCAGTATTTCAAACCTAGCAGTATTTCAATCTTCTCCATTTATTAGTTAGGATAATTAGGTGTACACCTACCATCCCTAGATGGAGGTACGTTTACCCAGCTATTCTCTCGCGCCGCGCTGTCCTGATCGTGATGTAATGAACGTCTAGTCGGGTCTCTGGCTAGCTATCTACTTTTACAGGGTAGTGTGTGTATGGAGGCTCTAGCTGCATTCAAAAGGAAATGCAGAAACGATCCTACTAAAAAATATATATTGTTAATTTTCATTAAGTCCCATGTAACAAGGCCAGTGAAACCAGAGTCATAGCCCTGTCTTTCCTGCCCTAAAGTGAAACCTGACATGTGAGATACTCTAGACCAGTTCTAGAGTAACACCTGTCTCTCTCCCCTCTCTCTCTCTCCTTCTATTTAACTATTTAAAATCTAAGATCACTAAAGTTCATATTTAGTTTAGAGCGATCAACACAATGTTTTGCATATTTGGAGTTTCTGTACAATTTCCAGTGTTCTGTTTCTGACACTTAATAAGGTGCTGATGGTCACTAGAATTTTATCGTTGTTTCACCCCAATGCTCAATGTTTACAGAACATTTGGTACTGTCTGATTAGGGTATAGAGGGCCTGGCTGGTGTTTACAGAACATTTGGTGCTGTCTGATTAGGATATAGAGGGCCTGGCTGGTGTTTACAGAACATTTGGTACTGTCTGATTAGGATATAGAGGGCCTGGCTGGTGTTTACAGAACATTTGGTACTGTCTGATTAGGATATAGAGGGCCTGGCTGGTGTTTACAGAACATTTGGTACTGTCTGATTAGGATATAGAGGGCCTGGCTGGTGTTTACAGAACATTTGGTGCTGTCTGATTAGGATATAGAGAGCCTGGCTGGTGTTTACAGAACATTTGGTACTGTCTGATTAGGATATAGAGGGCCTGTCTCAAAAAAGCCAGTTAGAATATTTTCTCTGTTTCCGTGCTGGCGGTATCTCCCTGTTACAACTTGTCATAAACCAGTTAGATTTTTTTGTTGTTGACTTTATCTGTGACTTCTCTTCTGTTCACCTGGAAATTCAAACCCTTTTGTCGCTCTCCTCGATCCCCCTCTCTCTCTCTCTCTCTCTCTCTCTCTCTCTCTCTCTCTCCCCCCTCCAGAGAGATGTTGCTGTGTGCTCTGGGGGGCCTGCTGCTGCTGTTCTCCTGCCTGGATGTGTGGTACTTCCTGCGGGGGGTGGTGGTGGTGGTGCAGGCCTGGTTCCAACCCCCGGTCTCGGACGTCCTGGCAGAGCAGTGTGTTGCTGGGAGGGTCCTACCTCATGACCTGGACTATATGGGTCACATGAATAACGCCAGATACCTGCGGGAGTGTGACTTCGCCAGGTTAGACGAACACACTCACATAGGCCTGTTTTACTGTGATACTTTACTACTTTACTTTAAAAACATATATTTAAGTGTTTTGTATGTTTGTATAGAGAGAGCGGTGAAAGGCACATTACCGGTCAAAAGTTTGGACACACCTACTCGTTCAAGGGTTTTTCTATATTTTTACTATTTTCTGCATTGTAGATAAATATTGAAGACATCAAAACTATGAAATAACACACATAGAATCATGTAGTAACCAAAAAAAGTGTTAAACAAATTAAAATGTTTTATTCTTCAAAAGTAGCCATCCTTTGTCTTGATGACAGCTTTACACACTCTTGGCATTCTCTCAACCAGCGTCATGAGGAATGCTTTTCCAACAGTCTTGAAGGAGTTCCCACATATGCTGAGCACTTGTTGGCTGCTTTTCCTTCACTCTGTGGTGAAGGAACTCATCCAAAACCATCTCAATTGGGTTGAGGTCGAGTGATTGTAGAGGCCAGGTCATCTGATGCAGCACTCCATCACTCTCCTTTTTGCTCAAATAGTCCTTCAACAACAACACCATTCTGTATACCTCTGGCCCTTCTTTGCACACTGTGTTAACAAACCTCCAAAACAAGCTTCAATGCCATACAACACTCCTTCCGTGGCCTCCAACTGCTCTTAAACGCTAGTAAAACTAAATGCATGCTCTTCAACCGACCGCACCTGCCCGCCCGACTAGCATCACTACTCTGGACGGTTCTGACTTAGAATATGTGGACAACTACAAATACCTAGGTGTCTGGTTAGACTGTAAACTCTCCTTCCAGACTCACATCAAACATCTCCAATCCAAAATGAAATCTAGAATCGGCTTCCTATTTCGCAACAAAGCCTCCTTCACTCATGCTGCCAAACATACCCTCGTAAAACTGACTATCCTACCGATCCTTGACTTCGGCGATGTCATTTACAGAATAGCCTCCAACACTACTCGGGAAATTGGATGTAGTCTATCACAGTGCCATCCGTTTTATCACCAAAGCCCCATATACTACCCACCACTGCGACCTGTACGCTCTCGTCGGCTGGCCCTTGCTACATATTCTTTGCCAGACCCACTGGCTCCAGGTCATCTATAAGTCTTTGCTAGATGAAGCTCCACCTTATCTCAGTCCGCTGGTCACCCCTAAGGCCAACACCTCCTTTGGCTGCCTTTCCTTCCAGTTCTCTGCTGCCAATGACTGGAACGAATTTCAAAAATCGCTGAAGTTGGAGTACATTTCCCTCACTAACTTTAAACATCAGCTATCTGAGCAGCTAACCGATCGCTGCAGCTGTACATAGCCCATCTGTACATAACCCAATCTACCTACCTCATCCCCATATTGTTTATATTAACTTTGCTGTTTTTTTGCACCCCAGTATTTCTACTTGCACATCATCACCTGCTCATCTATCACTCCGGTGTTAATCTGCTAAATTGTAATTACTTTGTTACTCTTGGCCTATTTATTGCCTTACCTCCCTAATCTTACCTCATTTGCTCACACTGTATATAGACTTTTCTATTGTGTTATTGACTGTACATTTGTTTATTCCATGTGTAACTCTGTGTTGTTTTTTGTCGCTTTGCTTTGCTTTATCTTGGCCAGGTCACAGTTGTAAATGAGAACTTTATTCTCAACTAGCCTACCTGGTTAAATAAAGGACTTATTCTAAACTAGCCTACCTGGTTAAATAAAGGACTTATTCTAAACTAGCCTACCTGGTTAAATAAAGGTGAAATAAAATAAAAACAATGGGACAGTGGTTACTTCATACGAAAGTACAAAATGTGTGCTGAATTAAATAAAGGTGAAATAAATAATAAATAAAATGAATAGTAGTGGTTTCTTTGCAGCACTTCGACCATGAAGGCCTGATTCACACAGTCTCCTCTGAACAGATGATATTGAGATGTGTCTGTTACTTGAACTCTCTGAAGCATTTATTTGGGCTGAAATCTGAAGTGCAGTTAACTCTAATGAACTTATCCTCTGCAGCAGAGGGAACTCTGGGTCTTCCTTTCCTGTGGCGGTCCTCATGAGAGCCAGTTTCATCATAGCGCTTGATGGTTTTTGCGACTGCACTTGAAGAAACTTAAAAAGTTCCGTATTGACTGACCTTCATGTCTTAAAGTAATGATGGACTGTCATTTCTCTTTGCTTATTTGAGCTGCTCTTACCATAATATGAACTTGGTCTTTTACCAAATAGGGCTATCTTCTCTATACCACCCCTACCTTGTCACAACACAACTGATTTGCTCAAACGCATTAAGAAGGAAAGAAATTCCACAAATTAACTTTTTTCAATTAACAGGTGTGCCTTGTTATGCATTCCAGGTGACTACCTCGTGAAGCTGGTTGAGAGAATGCCAAAAGTGTGTAAAGCTGTCATCAAGGCAAAGGGTGGCAACTTGGAAGAATAAAATATATTTTAATTCGTTTAGCACTTTTTTTGTTTACTACATGATTCCATGTGTTATTTCATAGTTTTGATGTCTTCAATATTATTCTACAAAGTAGAAAATAGTACAAAATAAAGAAAAACCCTTGAATGAGAAGATGTGTCCAAACTTTTGACTGGTACTGTATATACAGTACATCCAGAAAGTATTCAGACCCCTTGACTTTTTTTCAGATTTTGTTACGTAACAGCCTTTTTCTATAATGGATTCAATGAATTGTTTTCCTCATCAATTTACACACAATACTGACAAAAGTTAAAACAGGTTTGTAGACATTTTTGCAGGATTGACTATACAGTGCATTCGGAAAGTGTTTTGACCCCTTGACTTTTTCAAAAACAAAGAACGTTACAGCCTTATTCTAAAATTGATAAAATTGTTATTTTCCCTCATCAATCTACACACAATACCCCATAATGACAAAGCAAAAAACAGGTTTTTAGACATTTTTGCAAACGTATTAAAAATAAAAATCTGAAATATCACATTGACAGAAGTATTCAGACCCTTTACTCAGTACTTTGTTGAAGCACCTTTGGCTGCGATTACATCCTCGAGTCTTCTTGGGTATGACCCTACAAGATTGGCACACCTGTATTTGGGGAGTTTCTCCCATTCTTCTCTGCAGATCCTCTCATGCTCTGTCAGGTTGGATGGGGAGCGTCGCTGCACAGCAATTTTCAGGTCTCTCCAGAGATGTTCAATCGGGTTCAAGTCCGTGCTCTGTCTGGGCCACTGAAGCACATTCAGAGACTTGTCCCAAAGCCACTCCTGCATTGTCTTGGCTGTGTGCTTAGGGTCATTGTCCTGTTGGAAGGTGAACCTTTGCCCCAGTCTGAGGTCCTGAGCGCTCTGGAGCAGGTTTTCATCAAGGATCTCTCTGTACTTTGCTCCGTTCATCTTTCCCTCGATCCTGACTAGTATCCCAGTCCCTGCTGCTGAAAAACATCCCCACAGCATGATGCTGCCACCACCACCATGCTTCACCGTAGGGATGGTGTCAGGTGTCTTCCAGACGTGACGCTTGGCATTCAGGCCAAAGAGTTCAATCTTGGTTTCATCAGACCAGAGAATCTTGTTTCTCATGGTCTGAGAGTCTTTTGTGACTCTTGGTAAACTCCAAGCGGGCTGTCATGTGCTTTTTACTGAGGAGTGGCTTCTGTCTGGCCACTATACCATAAAGGCCTGATTGGTAGAGTGCTGCAGAGATGGTTGTCCTTCTGGAAGGTTCTCCCATCTCCACAGAGGAACTCTGGAGCTCAGTTTGGCCGGGCTGCCAGCTCTAGAAAGAGTCTTGGTGGTTCCAAACTTCTTCCATTTAAGAATGATGGAGGCTACTGTCTTCTTGGGGACCTTCAATGCTTCAGAAATGTTTTGGTACCCTTCCCCAGATCCGTGCCTCGACACAATCCTGTCTCTGAGCTCTATGGACAATTCCTTCGACCTCATGGCTTGGATTTTTCTTCTGACATGTGCTGTCATCTGTGGGACCTTATATAGACAGGTGTGTGCCTTTTTCAATTGATTTGGCGTGATTTGGACTTACCACAGGTGGACTCCAATCAAGTTGTAGAAACATCTCAAGGATGATCAATGGAAACAGGAAGCACCTGAGCTCAATTTCAAGTCTCATAGCAAAGGGTCTGAATACTTATGTAAATAAGGTATTTTTGTGTTTTATTTGTCATAAAATCTATATCTATCCATGGTGTTTACAGTTAATATTGGTGAGTTAGGATGCAGATATTTTGGGTTTTAAGGTATTTTAGATATTTCTGGATTGAATGGGATTCTATGGGAAAACGGCATGACACAATATATATTATACGTTTCAAAATAGGTGAGATGGGGACCAAAAACTGCCTTAGGATATTATTGACTGCAGTATAGGTGAGTTTGAAATCAGGTACACGTGAAAATGGGGGATCTCCTCCTTTCAGTGGTAACGCTGCTCTTTTGCTTTAACACAAACTGACAATTGTGACTTAAAGTAAAATAACTGTTTATACAGGCCATATTTGTTGATAAAACCCTACTTAATTAAATAACTGTTGTTTTTACAAAAACAAATATATCCATGTATGTTTAAGACGTGGTCTTAGTAAATACATAAAGTTACTACATTATAATTAGCTTTATTTTCATTACTGAAATCAATGTTCTCATTACCGAAACGGGCCTAAAAAATGGGACGTGGTAATGCGGAATGTATGTTCTTTTATTTTTTTTATGGGGCTTATTCAGTCAAATAAAAGGAGACAGCCGATATGAATCAGGAAACAGTTGACCCCATCACTGAAGCCCATTGGTTCTCCATGTTGGTAAGGTAATAGTTCTCTGACTTTTTCCCAATTTTAGCTTTTTGAGCCATTTCGGTAATGAGAAGGCCAAGTGAGTTAAAAGGGGGTGTTTTGAGAATAAGCTCCTCATTCGGGAAAGGTTAACTTGACCAGAGGACTACTCTAGACCAGGTTTCCCAGAGTGACCCTGGGCAGGTGAGTCCTGAGAATACATCAGTAATCACACACTTTCTTCTTTGGGTTAATGGAGGACGGTTTTGGGTCACGGGAGGACGGTCAATGTCTCATTTCACGGGAGGACAGTCAATGTCTCATTTGGGTCATGGGAGGACTGTCAATGTCTCATTTGGGTCACGGGAGAACAGTCAATGTCTCATTTGGGTCACGGGAGAACAGTCAATGTCTCATTTGGGTCACGGGAGAACAGTCAATGTCTCATTTCACAGGAGGACAGTCAATGTATCATTTGGGTCACGGGAGAACAGTCAATGTCTCATTTGGGTCACGGGACAACAGTCAATGTCTCGGATCTGGAGCTGAAATAGTTTAAGATCCCCTGCTGTCGATGATGCATCCTGGGTGTGTTTTTATGTAATAAACCTATTTTAATGTCAACTTAACCTAGTATACCATTTTTATGATTTATGGACCAACTAAAGCAACATATTTTGTGTTGTATTCAAGTAAGTTAGGTTTTTGTAAAGTCAAATTGTATAAAATAGCTCCTTTTGAATCCGGATACATTTCGGGAAATGAGAATTTGTGGTGAATTTTTTTTTTTTTAAATAAATAAAATAAAAAAATCTGTATTATATTATTAATAATGTATTTAAATGAAGACACTTCCCCTACACCTAGACATCTTAGTTCTCAGAATGATAGTTTGATTTTTTTTTTTGCAGATGCATCATGGTTTTGTAACTCAATTTGCTACAGACCATTTTTTTTCAAAGTGGTTTGTTGAGAATCACTCAGATGGACGTAAGGCATTAAGGTAATGCCTGGTCTGGTTCCCTATTCCTCCTCCAGGTTCCACCATTATATGAGGAACGGGATCTTTAAGACCCTACGCACCCTGAAGGCCACCATGGTGGTGGGGGCCTCTACTATTCGCTACCGACGCTCGCTGGCCTTCGGGGAAGCATTTGACTTGCGCACTCGCATCGTGGCATGGGACGACAAATCATTCTTCGTGGAGCAGCGGTTTGTCTCCCAGGGCGACGGGTTCATCTCCGCGGTGATGCTGTGCAGACAGAACGTTCTCCGTAGCAACCCCGAGAGCATCCTACAGCTGCTCTGCAAGAGAAAGGTAGGAGAAGAATGGAGGAGAGTGAGGGTGTGGAGAGGGGGGAGTGAGGGTGTGGAGAGGGGGGAGTGAGGGTGTGGAGAGGAGGGGGGAGGGAGGAGAGGAAGGGAGGTGGGGGGAGGGAGGAGAGGAAGGGAGGTGGGAAGAGAGGAGAGGAGAGGAGGGTGGGAGGGAGGGAAGGGAGGGAGGAGGTGGGAGGGGAGGGGGAGGGATGAGAGGAGGTGGGAGGGAGGGAGGAGAGTGAGGGTGTGGAGAGGGGGGAGGGAGGGATGAGAGGAAGGGAGGTGGGGAGGGATGAGAGGAGGGGAGGGATGAGAGGAGGGGAGGGGGGGATGAGGGGAGGGATGAGATGAGAGGAGGAGAGGAGGTGGGAGGGATGAGAGAAGGGGAGGAGGGATGAGAGGAAGGGAGGAGAAGAGGTGGAGGGGGGGGTGAGAGGGGGCCTTTGATGCATGTGACATCACTCAGTCCTCTTCTCTCTGTGTGTTCAGGTGGAGTGTCCCGACTACCCTGAGGATCTGCAGCACTGGATTAGCTTCATCTCAGCCAGCAGCCAGGCCCTGAGAGCCCAGAGCGGACTAGAGGACAAGACTGGAGCACAGGAAGACAAAGACAAGTGATACACACATTCCTTGAGTAGCCCTAACATTACACATTGTTGTAGCCCGGCCCCAAGCACACCTGATTCAACTAATCTGCTTATCAGCTGTTGAATCAGGTGAGGGCCAAGAACTGACATGACTGACAGCCCCCTCAGAATACAGGAACTAAACTGACATGACCGACAGCTCCCTCAGAATACAGGAACTAAACTGACGTGACCGACAGCTCCCTCAGAATACAGGAACTAAACTGACATGACTGACAGCTCCCTCAGAATACAGGAACTAAACTGACGTGACTGACACCTCCCTCAGAATACAGGAACTAAACTGACATGGCCGACAGCTCCCTCCGAATACAGGAACTAAACTGACGTGACTGACAGCTCCCTCAGAATACAGGAACTAAACTGACGTGACTGACAGCTCCCTCAGAATACAGGAACTAAACTTACATGACTGACAGCTCCCTCAGAATACAGGAACTAAACTGACATGACCGACAGCTCCCTCAGAATACAGGAACTAAACTGACATGGCCGACAGCTCCCTCCGAATACAGGAACTAAACTGACGTGACTGACAGCTCCCTCAGAATGCAGGAACTAAACTGACGTGACTGACAGCTCCCTCAGAATACAGGAACTAAACTGACATGGCCGACAGCTCCCTCAGAATACAGGAACTTATTCATTATGATTTTCATTACACATTGTTGTAGCCCGGCCCCAAGCACACCTGATTCAACTAATCTGCTTATCAGCTGTTGAATCAGGTGAGGGCCAAGAACTGACATGACTGACAGCCCCCTCAGAATACAGGAACTAAACTGACATGACCGACAGCTCCCTCAGAATACAGGAACTAAACTGACGTGACCGACAGCTCCCTCAGAATACAGGAACTAAACTGACATGACTGACAGCTCCCTCAGAATACAGGAACTAAACTGACGTGACTGACACCTCCCTCAGAATACAGGAACTAAACTGACATGGCCGACAGCTCCCTCCGAATACAGGAACTAAACTGACGTGACTGACAGCTCCCTCAGAATACAGGAACTAAACTGACGTGACTGACAGCTCCCTCAGAATACAGGAACTAAACTTACATGACTGACAGCTCCCTCAGAATACAGGAACTAAACTGACATGACCGACAGCTCCCTCAGAATACAGGAACTAAACTGACATGGCCGACAGCTCCCTCCGAATACAGGAACTAAACTGACGTGACTGACAGCTCCCTCAGAATGCAGGAACTAAACTGACGTGACTGACAGCTCCCTCAGAATACAGGAACTAAACTGACATGGCCGACAGCTCCCTCAGAATACAGGAACTTATTCATTATGATTTTCATTACACATTGTTGTAGCCCGGCCCCAAGCACACCTGATTCAACTAATCTGCTTATCAGCTGTTGAATCAGGTGAGGGCCAAGAACTGACATGACTGACAGCCCCCTCAGAATACAGGAACTAAACTGACATGACCGACAGCTCCCTCAGAATACAGGAACTAAACTGACGTGACCGACAGCTCCCTCAGAATACAGGAACTAAACTGACATGACTGACACCTCCCTCAGAATACAGGAACTAAACTGACGTGACTGACACCCTCCCTCAGAATACAGGAACTAAACTGACGTGACTGACACCTCCCTCAGAATACAGGAACTAAACTGACGTGACCGACACCTCCCTCAGAATACAGGAACTAAACTGACATGGCCGACAGCTCCCTCCGAATACAGGAACTAAACTGACATGGCCGACAGCTCCCTCCGAATACAGGAACTAAACTGACGTGACTGACAGCTCCCTCAGAATACAGGAACTAAACTGACGTGACTGACAGCTCCCTCAGAATACAGGAACTAAACTGACATGACCGACAGCTCCCTCAGAATACAGGAACTAAACTGACATGGCCGACAGCTCCCTCCGAATACAGGAACTAAACTGACGTGACTGACAGCTCCCTCAGAATACAGGAACTAAACTGACGTGACTGACAGCTCCCTCAGAATACAGGAACTAAACTGACATGGCCGACAGCTCCCTCAGAATACAGGAACTTATTCATTATGATTTTAAAGTACAAAACTACTACGGGCCAAGTGGCTTTAACCTTTTACTGCAGTGGGTTAAATCAGGATCACACCGAGTGAATCTTGGTTATTCTTAAACAGATCTACTTTGAAACAAATGTATACACATCACGCAGCTAGTTATGGGCTTAAAGAAAGAAGACAACTGTACCATGTCAGATAGAGAGATGAAATGTATAAAATGTTTAGTTTGCATCCCGATATTACACTTCATATACGTCACAGAAGACTGAAATATAACAAAACCGCTTGACATAGAAACACTGGATTTTCCACGTAAAAAAAATAAAAACTGAATGTTTGTTAATTATGAAAAATCTGAATCCCATTTCACCCATGAGGCCACTAGAGAGCACTTTGGTCATTCGCCTCGCAGGATAGAGGACCGTCGTGTTGTTAAGGGATTCATCCTAACCTGAGATGAAACTCTTACCGTAATAGTTTTAGTTATGTGTGCATGTATCTCAAGATAGGCTCTTTCAATTATTCATTTCGACATCTGTGGGATTCACCAGAATTTCCTAAGTAGCTCGAAGGACCAATCGTAAACGTCTGTCGGAGACTGACAGGTCGAGTGGCGAATGAGGGAGCCCCTCCCCTCGTACTAAAGAGCCACTCACCTGACACTCTGATCATTCTCACCTCTCTTCCACACAGAGGAGCTCTACTTGGCTCTCCTCAGCACCACTTCATCTGTTCTCCTGTTCACAGGTTTAACGATAAGGTTACGCAGGTTATCCGTATTTTGGTGACCTCGGTGACCTTGAGCAAGGCACTTAACCCTAATTTCTCCTGTAAATTGCTCTGGATAAGAGCTTTTGCTAAATTACTAAAATTACCGCATTCGCCTCCTGTTGTAGCTAGCGTCACACAGCTAGCTAGGGAGACTTGGTTAGCTTAGCCTCAAGGCCAGCTCTCCTACCTGGAAGGGTAGAATTATTAGTTCGCTCTCTCTAGTTTAGTTCAACCCACTACCGATGTCGACCAGACCGACCATCCTAGCATCACAGCTTATTGGTCGAGAAGCACACTTTTTTTGTTCATCGCAAGACCAACATAGCGCTAGCTTCCATTGGCTAGCCATGCTACTAGCCCCTTGTGGCGAACGTTAGCTGCGCTCACATTGTTAAAGGATTGGCTTCTCCGGTCAGCACTGTGCTAACTCGCTAGCCTTCCACCCCCCCCCCCCCCCAACTGGTGAATGGTAGTTACGTTTCACTTTGTTCTCGAATTAGCCAGGTTTTTTTGGAGCCATGGAACCTGCTAGCTCAGCCCAAGGTTTTACCGATCAAGCCCTCGAACCAGCGCACCTGTGCCCATGCTGGGCTACCATATATACGGGATGACTTTACTCCGCGTATAAGTAACGTGGTAGCCCCTTGGTGGCAAGGCAAGCTGTGGATAGTGGAGCTCATTCTCCTGCTGTACAACAAGCCTTGTGAAACTTCTCTGTTACCCAGAGATCTGTTGACCAAAATGAACTGAGAGACTGTCCACCCTCACCCGGAAGCCATGGCCCTCTGGCCCGTGAGAGGTTAAATCTGGAGTATTGAGTCTATCCAGAGTGTTAGGGCTCATTCTACACGCTCGCTGTATGGAAACAAGCGGTATTTTTAAAAAAAATGGTGACCTAAAAAACAGATAATTCCTTACCAATGTTCTGTATCTGAGGTTTTACCGCTTCCTGCAGGACCTTTTGGATAGACGGAAGACTTTCTCTACTGTTAAGGTCTAATCAGTTGCTATCTCTGTCTGTCATATAACCTTTGACGATAACGCGGTGGGAAAACAACTATTTTATGTCGTTTTATGAAGGTGGCGTGTCATGAGTCCCCTCATGGGACTTTGTCTATTGTGCTCGAGGTTATTTCACAGCAGCCTTTTGAGCCGTTTCAGAGCAGGGAGATCTAACATCTCTCCTTTCAGACCTCTTTACTAGTCCCCCAGGGAGATCTAACATCTCTCCTTTCAGACCTCTTTACTAGTCCCCCAGGGAGATCTAACATCTCTCCTTTCAGACCTCTTTACTAGTCCCCCAGGGAGGTCCATCCCCTGTCTGTAGAGCCAGGGAGGTCCATCCCCTGTCTGCAGAGCAGGGAGATCTAACATCTCTCCTTTCAGACCTCTTTACTAGTCCCCCAGGGAGATCTAACATCTCTCCTTTCAGACTTCTTTACTAGTCCCCCAAGGAGGTCCATCCCCTGTCTGCAGAGCAGGGAGATCTAACATCTCTCCTTTCAGACCTCTTTACTAGTCCCCCAGGGAGATCTAACATCTCTCCTTTCAGACTTCTTTACTAGTCCCCCAGGGAGATCTAACATCTCTCCTTTCAGACCTCTTTACTAGTCCCCCAGGGAGATCTAACATCTCTCCTTTCAGACCTCTTTACTAGTCCCCCAGGGAGATCTAATATCTCTCCTTTCAGACTTCTTTACTAGTCCCCCAGGGAGATCTAATATCTCTCCTTTCAGACTTCTTTACTAGTCCCCCAGGGAGATCTAATATCTCTCCTTTCAGACTTCTTTACTAGTCCCCCAGGGAGATCTAATATCTCTCCTTTCAGACTTCTTTACTAGTCCCCCAGGGAGGTCCATCCCCTGTTAGTTCTCCATTCCTGTCTGCAGTTTGCCTTGGGCTTTTCCAAAGGTTACCTTGTTGCCCAACCCCACCTTTATGCCCAAGCTTGACTGCAATTACAATTGTCTGTCCTTGGAGCTTGTGGCTTTCCACATGCCGACTTTCCCTTCTATGGAAGAGGATGGGCTACCCCATTTTCTGCCCAGTACTCGCGTTGCGAGCTCAACCAACTCTTTGTCCTGGGTGCCTCCCTGCAAAGAGGTCAACGGTTATCTCATTGGATGTGGAAGCTTTTATATTTGCCTTCAATAGCAAGGGGTTACAGCCTCCGGAGGCCCAGAGGGCTCACTACCTCTTGGGCACTGTTGAAGGGCATCTCCTTACAGGAGATCTGCCATGTGGTTTGTTGGGCATCCCCTCATATATTTATGAGGTTCTACCAACCAGACGTCACTGCGCTTTCATTGGTACATACTGTCCTCGGTGGTGGGGCATCTGAGGGACGATATTGAAGACTGCCTGGCTTCAGAGAGCATCTGAGGGTTCATATTGAAGACTGCCTGGCTTCAGAGAGCATCTGAGGGTTCATATTGAAGACTGCCTGGCTTCAGAGAGCATCCTGAGGGATGGTATTGAGACTGTCCCTGGTAGATGTGTATGATTGGTTCCCCCGAGCTATTTAGGAGATTCTGGTGAATCCAATGGTGAGATGTCTCACTCGTAATATCAGAGAAACCTGGGTAACGCAGGTAACTCTACGTTAGGGAACTCTATCTTGTGTTTACTGCGTATAAATAATGCACCAAAGCTTCTCCATTCTGTGTTTTTATTACAGTCAGTGTTTCTATAATTTATTGATGATGTTCATTGTCTATTTATTTATTTTTGTACATTTTATTTATGTTGATGTCTGTAGATTTAAATATTGAATTGAATGCAGAGTATATATAATGATTTGAATTGAATGTTAATTATTTTGAATGCATTTTTTTAAATAAAAACCTATATTTAACCTTCTGGTTACTTTAATCCCTGACTGCATTGAGTTACTGTGTTCAACACTGGACGACAGTCCGACGCAAAAGGAAGACTAGAACACCCACACACATCCGAACTAGCAATGTTGCTAATTTGTTGTTTTGAGTATTTAAATTGATAACTCACTGTTCATTAAGTAAATAGCTATAGAGAAATAGTTAATACAACGATAGCAGAGAGGATGGGGAGATTTTAGTTTCCCCGCCCAGACCAGGCGCATCTCTCTGCCGCTGTCTCTTCCCGCCCAGAGGTTTAACTGTCGGGGTGTTGCTAGGGAGACTGAGCTGGGACCATACTGCTCGTGAGTAACCACTCATTGTAAAAGTGGCCTGTTTTTCAGATTTATTTTCAGACAATTGAGACAGAGATTGTGTATGTGTCCCATTCAGAGGGTGAAGGGGCAAGACAAAATATTTAGGTGCCTTTGAACGGGTTTGGTGGTAAGTGCCAGGTGTACTGGTTTGTGTCAAGAACTGCAACGCTGCTGGGTTTTTTCACGCTCAACAATTTCTTGTGTGTATCAAGAATGGTCCTCCACCCAAAGGACATCCAGCCAACTGGACACAACTGGGGGAAGCATTGGAGTCAACATGGGGCCAGCATCCCTGGATATTCTAAACTAAGTGTTTTGATAACAGGTCCATGTAGAATAAACAATTTCCATTTTACCATAGAAGTAGTGTTCTGCTAATATAACAATGTGACAGATACTGTGCCTATATGCATTTTGTCTGGTGTTACCATGGTAACATGTCAGAGTGATCATAACCCCATTACCACCATACAGGAAGTTACCATGGTAACATGTCAGTGGTCATACCTTCCTGTCTGGTGGTAATGGGGTTACCATGGTAACATCTCAGAGTGTTCATAACTTCCTGTGTGGTGGTAATGGTTTACCATGGTAATATGTCAGAGTGGGTGACAACTATCAGCCCTCAACAAACTGTTACGATCAGTAGGTTTCCTGTTACGATCAGTAGGTTTCCTGTTACGATCAGTAGGTTTCCTGTTACGATAAGTAGGTTTCCTGTTACGATCAGTGGGTTTCCTGTTACGATCAGTGGGTTTCCTGTAAAGATCAGTAGGTTTCCTGTAAAGATCAGTAGGTTTCCTGTTACGATCAGTGGGTTTCCTGTTACGATCAGTGGGTTTCCTGTAAAGATCAGTAGGTTTCCTGTAAAGATCAGTAGGTTTCCTGTTACGATCAGTGGGTTTCCTGTTACGATAAGTAGGTTTCCTGTTACGATCAGTAGGTTTCCTGTTACGATCAGTGGGTTTCCTGTAAAGATCAGTAGGTTTCCTGTTACGATCAGTGGGTTTCCTGTTACGATCAGTAGGGTTCCTGTTACGATCAGTGGGTTTCCTGTTACGATCAGTAGGTTTCCTGTTAAGATCAGTAGGTTTCCTGTTATGATCAATAGGTTTCCTGTTAAGATCATTAGGTTTCCTGTTAAGATCATTAGGTTTCCTGTTACGATCATTAGGTTTCCTGTAAAGATCAGTAGGTTTCCTGTAAAGTTCAGTCGGTTTCCTGTTACGATCAGTAGGTTTCCTGTAAAGATCAGTGGGTTTCCTGTTACGATCAGTAGGTTTCCTGTAAAGATCAGTAGGTTTCCTGTTATGATCAGTAGGTTTCCTGTTAGGGTCAGAGTATAGAACATTATCTTCACACAACATCAGAAGATCAAGGAAACTGATTTGACGGGTGTCAGATTACAGAGTGAATCTCAGATGCTCAGAACAGAAGTTAAGAAAAGCATGGAACACCTGGAGCTGTTCTGCATCACCCCTCCATAGAACACAAATATCATCAATATACCGTCTCCAAATCATGATGTTAGGCAAGAAAACATTTTCTCCAGGTTGATAATGGACTGTTTCTCCATGTAACCCACATCCAAATCAGCATAGTTAGGAGCCATGGGGGATCCCATAGCAGTACCCTTCACCTGAATAAAGAAATAATTTAGAAACATGAAGTAGTTATGTGTGAGTACAGTTTCAGACAATGTTATAATGCAGCACTGGAAGGTAGTTCATCAGGGTCACGTTGCAGAAGAAATGTTCCATGGCTTCAATACCGCCCTCTGAGTATTCTCAGGGAGACGATCAAGAGATTCAATGATAGAGATCATACTGCTGGTGTCCTTTAGGAGGGGGGGAGCTGTTCTGAGATCATACTGCTGGTGTCCTTTAGGAGGGGGGGTGCTGTTCTGAGATCATACTGCTGGTGTCCTTTAGGAGGGGAGCTGTTCTGAGATCATACTGCTGGTGTCCTTTAGGAGGGGAGCTGTTCTGAGATCATACTGCTGGTGTCCTTTAGGAGGAGAGCTGTTCTGAGATCATACTGCTGGTGTCCTTTAGGAGGGGAGCTGTTCTGAGATCATACTGCTGGTGTCCTTTAGGAGGGGAGCTGTTCTGAGATCATGCTGCTGGTGTCCTTTAGGAGGGGAGCTGTTCTGAGACCATACTGCTGGTGTCCTTTAGGAGGAGAGCTGTTCTGAGACCATACTGCTGGTGTCCTTTAGGAGGGGAGCTGTTCTGAGATCATACTGCTGGTGTCCTTTAGGAGGAGACCTGTTCTGAGATCATACTGCTGGTGTTCTTTAGGAGGAGGGGAGCTGTTCTGAGACCATACTGCTGGTGTCCTTTAGGAGGAGAGCTGTTCTGAGACCATACTGCTGGTGTCCTTTAGGAGGAGAGCTGTTCTGAGACCATACTGCTGGTGTCCTTTAGGAGGGGAGCTGTTCTGAGACCATACTGCTGGTGTCCTTTAGGAGGAGAGCTGTTCTGAGACCATACTGCTGGTGTCCTTTAGGAGGGGAGCTGTTCTGAGATCATACTGCTGGTGTCCTTTAGGAGGAGGAGAGCTGTTCTACTGCTGGTGTCCTTTAGGAGGGGAGCTGTTCTGAGATCATACTGCTGGTGTCCTTTAGGAGGGGAGCTGTTCTGAGATCATACTGCTGGTGTCCTTTAGGAGGAGAGCTGTTCTGAGACCATACTGCTGGTGTCCTTTAGAAGGGGAGCTGACGTATCGGATTGACCAACCGACCCACCCTTATCAGCAGGGAGGGTAAGGACTGACGTATCGGATTGTAAATCAAGCAAAGCTTGTTTTTCAACCTGAGGTAAATTATGGAAAGATATGTTCTCCTGTTTGTTCTTAATGAGATGAACAACATATTTTTCAACAAGTCTGCAATATGTCTCGATAGAGTGAATGCGATTGGATGGAGGTACAAAATAACTCTCACTTCTAAAAGGAGTCGGAGTACAGTGGGGGAAAAAAGTATTTAGTCAGCCACCAATTGTGCAAGTTCTCCCACTTAAGATGAGAGGCCTGTAATTTTCATCATAGGTCCACTTCAACTATGACAGACAAAATGAGAAAAAAAATACAGAAAATCACATTGTAGAATTTTTATGAATTTATTTGCAAATTATGGTGGAAAATAAGTATTGTGACGATGCCCCCGTGAACAAAGCGAGGTCGATACAGAAATGGTTTGTCGAGATCGGTTTGATACTGATGTCTCTAAATAATTAGTAAATATTTTCTTAACTATATTTATTGAACTGCATTGTTGGTTAAGGGCTTGTAAGTAAGCATTTCACGGTAAGGTCTACACCTGTTGTATTTGTCGCATGTGACAAATAAAATTTGATTAGATTAAAGGCTTTGTGGTTATTGACATAGCAGTAAATCACCTCTAGTCCTTCACCAATAATTGTACTTTTTTTAAAGCAGAATGTTAAACTCTGATTTCTTTAATTGCAATATACAGAATATTTTTTTTTACTTTTCAGGAGGTACTCAGAGATAGACCATATTCTTTTAAACCTCTTTGTGTGGGTCCACTTGAACTGGCCCCATGGCTGTGACAATGTAAATCACCCACTGCTCATCTGCCTCTTCCCGGTCTGCCTCTTCCCGGTCTGCCTCCTCCCGGTCTGCCTCTTCCCGGTCTGCCTCTTCCCGGTCTGCCTCTTCCCGGGTCTGCCTCTTCCCGGTCTGACCGGGGCCTCTTCCCGGTCTGACCGGGGCCTCTTCCCGGTCTGCCTCTTCCCTCTTCCCGGTCTGCCTCCTCCCGGTCTGCCTCCTCCCGGTCTGCCTCCTCCCGGTCTGCCTCTTCCCGGTCTGCCTCTTCCCGGTCTGCCTCTTCCCGGTCTGCTTACCGTTAGTAGGATGGGTTTACAGCCAAGTTCATGCAACTGCTGCACCTGGAACACAAACATTAACAGACTACATTTCTGATGTTTACAGAGAATTCCAACGTAAACCAGTGTTTGGATGAATTGTCTCTAGAACAATATGCTCCAACTCTATGCATGTAGACCATGACACAGTTCATTTAAAGCTGCCCGTCTGCCCTTTTGGTTGAATTCAATTATTTCATTTCATATTGCCCTGGTGCCTGCTGCGTCTGTATGAGATGCTGTATCCTCTGTTTTTAATCACATTCTGGTAACATCACATGATAAATATTTCAATAAGAGCATTTTCAAACAACCCATCTCAAAAAACTGTAGAGCCATGTAAAAGTGTCAGAATTATAGGCTGCATGTTCCTGACTGTACAGTTTTGTGCAGCAGGAATATATATCATGACTCATAGTGTTGCAGTATTGAAACAGGAATGCATACCAGGAGGCTGAGATGTTTCGGGGCTCAGTCTTGAATACCAGGAGGCTGAGATGTTTCGGGGCTCAGTCTTGAATACCAGGGGCTGAGATGTTTCGGGGTTCAGTCTTGAATACCAGGAGGCTGAGATGTTTCGGGGTTCAGTCTTGAATACCAGGAGGCTGAGATGTTTCGGGGTTCAGTCTTGAATACCAGGAGGCTGAGATGTTTCGGGGTTCAGTCTTGAACACCAGGAGGCTGAGATGTTTCGGGGTTCAGTCTTGAACACCAGGAGGCTGAGATGTTTCGGGGTTCAGTCTTGAATACCAGGAGGCTGAGATGTTTCGGGGTTCAGTCTTGAATACCAGGAGGCTGAGATGTTTCGGGGTTCAGTCTTGAATACCAGGGGCTGAGGTTTTGTGGGTCCTAGAAAAAGAAGGGCCTTTTTCTAAATAATTTCCTGCAATTTTACATGACTGCAGACATTACAACAACATTTTTTTTTATAACACACATTACCAAAAATGACAAGCTACTCTGACATTTACATACGGAGATAAATAAAATGAACGACCCATGTCTTAAATACAACCGATAGCATAGGCTAACGAAAAGTAATTATGTATTTCACTTAATCTGCAGCCCTTCCTGCAGCGCTGTGTTTTCTCCCGTGTGCTGTCTCTCCCCAAGGCCAGATAATCACCACTTATTATGAATTCAATGGATGGTGGTCAATAACCCCGTATGAGGTTGTGTCGGTAGGCCTACTGTTAAAATAATATTTAAAATAATCTGCCAGCAAATAGCCTAGTTTACAATTACAAGAAAATAAACGCAGTAAATCAATGAAGTCAATAGTGATTTTAGCTATATTGTTATTGAAAACGATCTAGGCTTTATGACTTCGCTGAGCAGCTCAAGCCCCTGGTTCACCCGGAGAATACCCAAGAGACAGATGTATGAAGGAGTGTGTTTATGATGATCCTCTGATCGTGGCTGAGTGTATTTCTATGCAGATCACAGACCTGTTATTAGAGCTTGCCACATTGTTAGCTTGTTCTTGCTAGCTAGGTAGACGCTAATCCTGATACCAGCCGTAAAGATACAATCTGGGATTTGGGAACCCATAAAGGTACAATCTGGGATTTGGGAACCCATAAAGGTACAATCTGGGATTTGGGAACCCATAAAGATACAATCTGGGATTTGGGAACCCATAAAGGTACAATCTGGGATTTGGGAACCCATAAAGATACAATCTGGGATTTGGGATCCCATAAAGATACAATCTGGGATTTGGGATCCCATAAAGGTACAATCTGGGCTTTCCTGGTTGGTCTGTGCTGACACAGCTACAACTCACCTTTCTCGTGCAAAGCACCCTTCAACCTTCAGCGCGTGAGAGACGTACGCAGTGTGATGCTCCTGTAAAAATAGCGCTGGGTGGACTCTGATGCCTCAGAAAGATGATAAATAACTAACTCCCCTATTCATCAATACCATATAGCCCTCAAATTCAACTCTGGACCTCTAAACCTCTGGGGCGGCAGCGTAGCCTAGTGGTTAGAGCGTTGGACTAGTAACCGAAAGATTGCAAGATCAAATCCCCGAGCTGACAAGGTAAAAATCTGTCGTTCTGCCCCTGAACAAGACAGTTAACCCACTGTTCCTAGGCCGTCATTAAAAATAAGATTTTGTTCTTAACTGACTTGCCTAGTTAAATAAAGGTAAAATAAATAAACCAGTTCTACTGATTTCTTTTTCCCATTTTTCCACTCAAATCAGGGACTGATTTAAACCTGACACCAGCTGATTCATTATCAGGTAGAACAGAAAAAACAGCAGTAATCTGGACCTCGTAGGGTGAGATTTGAATTCCCATTTCTATATCATTTTATCTATCATCAGTCAGGGATGACATTGACATGAATAGGAATGCTGGCGATGTTTATTTAGGACGTTACAGATGAAATATAGTCTATTCTATTGCATCCAGGGATGTCGCTGTATCTGCTCCAGGGTTGGCCGGTCGTCAGGACTGACAGCGAGGCACCGGCGAATCAGGTGACGGCAATCTGCAACACAAACATTTTTTTTTAGTGATGTCATGTCAGTGTCATAACGCATGCAGGTGAAGTGTTTTAGCCCGCTAAACTAAAGCCTAGGCATTGAGTCGGCACTTGAGTCTCAGGCGAGTTTCACACGTGAGTACGGTTCGTAAACCTACCTTCGTTACACAGAGACACAAGAAAAATTTTAATCAAATAACATTTTATTTGTCACACAGTACACAGTACACAGTATGCAGTACACAACACACAGTATGCAGTACACAGTATGCAGTACACAGTACACAGTATGCAGTACACAGTATGCAGTACACAGTACGCAGTATGCAGTACACAGTATGCAGTACACAGTATGCAGTACACAGTATGCAGTATGCAGTACACAGTATGCAGTACACGGTATGCAGTACACAGTCCACAGTATACAGTACACACAGTATACAGTACACACAGTATACAGTACACACAGTATACAGTACACACAGTATACAGTACACAGTACACACAGTATACAGTACACAGTACACACAGTACACACAGTACACACAGTATACAGTACACAGTATGCATAAAAGGTTAAATGCTTGCGTGCAGGCTCTCTCAACATTGCACTACAATAATCAATATTGATTAAAAAAAAGTAAAATATGAAGTAATTAGAAGAAGGGAGCCTAGTAATAAACTGACATGTACACAATATAAAATATACTGTATAGATTATGAATGTGCTATGGCAAGTATGACTGTATTTACCAACATCAAGTGGATAGTGTCTTGTTCGTGCAGTTTAATCAATAGTAAAAAAAATAGAACAGCATCGTTGTGTGTGTGTTTATTGTGTGTGTGTGTTTATTGTGTGTGTGTTTATTGTGTGTGTGTGTTTATGGTGTGTGTGTGTGTGTGTGTGTGTTTAGTGTGTGTGTGTGTGTGTGTGTTTATTGTGTGTGTGTGGTGTGTTTAGTGTGTGTGTGTGTGTGTTTATTGTGTGTGTGTTGTGTGTTTATTGTGTGTGCGTGTGTGTGTTTAGTGTGTGTGCGTGTGTGTGTGTGTGTGTAAGGGTTGGATGTGTGTGTGTGTGTGTGTGTGTTTATTGTGTGTGTGTGTGTGTTTATTGTGTGTGTGTGTGTTTATTGTGTGTGTGTGTGTGTTTATTGTGTGTGTGTGTTTATTGTGTGTGTGTGTGTGTGTGTGTTTATTGTGTGTGTGTGTGTGTGTGTGTGTGTGTGTGTGGTGTGTGTGTGTGTGTGTGTGTGTGTGTGTTGGATGTGTGTAGGGTCAGTAGTCTCCAGGTGTAGTCTTTACCCGCTCACCTCTGGATATTCCACGTGGGAAGTAGAGGGTTGCTTTGACGATGCTTGCGTCACTGTAGAAAGGAACATCACCCCACACCATCTAGACGAAAACAGTTCCACAGCAAAGCCTTGTTACAGCAGTCTGCTATCTCTTTATTATAGCAGTGGTATTGCTGTTATTAAACAGTGGGA